>NC_064852.1:154238809-154398809 GCF_024139225.1 Suncus etruscus | reverse complement strand
AGTTGAGGAGGGTTGGGGTAAGGAGGAGGTTAGGAGGGTTAGGGTTAGGAGGAGGAGTTGAGGAGGGTTAGGGTGAGGAGGATGTTAGGAGGGTTAGGATGAGGAGGAAGAAGAGGTTAGGGGGTAGGGTTAGGAGGAGGAGGAGGAGGAAGAGGTTAGGGGGTTAGGGTGAGGAGGAAGAGGAGGAAGAAGAGGTTAGGGGGTAGGGTTAGGAGGAGGAGGAGGAGGAAGAGGTTAGGGGGTTAGGGTGAGGAGGAGGAGGTGAGGAGGGTTAGGGTAAGGAGGAGGAGAAGGAGGAAGAGGTTAGGGTTAGGAGGAAGAGGTGAGGAGGGTTAGGGTGAGGAGGAAGAGGAGGAGGAAGAGGTTAGGGGATTAGGGTGAGGAGGAGGTTGTTAGGAGGGTTAGGATGAGGAGGAGGAGGAAGAGGTTAGGGGTTTAGGGTTAGGAGGAGGAGGAGTTGAGGAGGGTTAGGGTGAGGAGGAGGAGGAGGAAAAGGTTGGGGGGTTAGGGGGAGGGGGAGGAGGAGGATGTGAAGAAGAAGAAGAAGAAGAAGAAGAAGAAGAAGAAGAAGAAGAAGAAGAAGAAGAAGAAGAAGAAGAAGAAGAAGAAGAAGAAGAAGAAGAAGAAGAAGAAGAAGAAGAAAGAGCGAAGAGAGGCAGGATTAGAGGGCTGAAGGGCAAGTGAAGGTTGTGAGTGCAGGGAGAGTTTGGGAAGAGCGACTAGCCCTGGAAACCCTGCAAAAAACTTTAGTGATGGCAAGACTTGTGACAACACGAGTGCATGTGTTGTTTGGATCTGAAGGAAGGGGCAGGCAGCAGCAGAGGACAAACATGACCACTTGCACCAGTAAAACTGGGTTATTAGGCCACCAGGCGGGTGGCCCCGAAGCGGATGGAAAGAGAAAAAGAAAGGGCAGCCTTGGGCATTGGCTTGGAGACTATTGGCATTGTTCATTCACTCGGAAAGTGTCATGTAGTCACTTTGTCACAGTCTCAAGTGGATGCTCCTCTCGCTTGTCTTTTGTCCTTGGAGAACAAAGGGGCTTTGAACTTCACAAGGGCCTCAAGGATCCTGCAGAGACCTGGTCTATGGCATCTCTGCCGTGCCAAGTTCACAGTCTATGTGAACTTGAAAATAAATAAATAAATAAATAAACAAACAAATAATCACTTCAGGGCCCGAGTGATAGCACAGCAGGGAGGGTGTTTGCCTTGCACACGGCTGACCAAAGTTCGATCCCCGGTATCCCATAGGATCTCCTGAGCCTACCAGGGGTGATTTCTTCTTTTTTTTTTTTAATTTTTTTTTTTGTTTTTTTTTTTTTTTTGTAGTTTTGGGGTCACACCCGGCAATGCTCAGGGGTTTTTCCTGGCTCTGTGCTCAGAAATTGCTCCTGGCATGCACGGGGGGACCATATGGGACGCCGGGATTCGAACCGATGACCTTCTGCATGAAAGGTAAATGCCTTACCTCTATGCTATCTCTCCGGCCTTTTTTTTTGGTTTTTTTTGGGTCACACCTGGCAGTGTTCAGGGGTTATTCCTGGCTCCAGGCTCAGAAATTGCTCCTGGCAGGCACAGGGGACCATATGGGGCGCCGGGATTCGAACCGATGACCTCCTGCATGAAAGGCAAACGCCTTACCTCCATGCTATCTCTCCGGCCCCAATTTTTTTTTTTATTTTGGGGTCACACCCGGCAGTGCTCAGGGGCTACTCCTGGCTTTACACTCAGAAATCACTCCTGGCAGGTTTGGGGGACCATATGGGATGCCGGGATTCGAACCACAGTCCTTCTGCATGCAAGGCAAACATGCTACCTTCATGCTATCTCTCCAGCCCCCCAGGGGTGATTTCTGAGCACAGAGCCAGGGGTAACCCCTGAGCACCACCAGGTGTGGCTCTAAAACAACAGAACAGCAACAAAAATCACTTCACCCCAGAATTGTCTCCCTGGAGAAGGGGGGTTTCAGTTGTTACTAGATATTATTAAGTCATAGCACTGTAGTGGGGAGTCAGTCATGATGGGAGATTGGCCTTGTATAATTCCCCCACATGAGGTAACTCCCTTTGACAGTGTTATCTTGATTTCTGGTTCTGTGGCATCCAAGATGTTACCCTCATTCGGCCACAATTACCACTGACACCCCCGGTGGGCTGTCAGAGAGGCAGGTGAAGAGTACACTGCTTTCCTTTCCAGCCCCCACCCCATGACCCAGATTTGCAGGGGAAGAAGCTGGTCCCTAAGAAATGCCAGCAGGAGCCAACAGCCCATTCGATAAATCTTGTCCTCTCATGCCAAGACCTGCAAAGGGCAGTGATAAGTCTGAAAGCCTCTGACCACTCACCCTGGCCAAGAAATCATGGCAAGCTGATGACCTCACTGCCCCTCCATATCAGCAAACAGGGAACAAACTGACTTCCTGTTCTCCTGTAACCCATGGTCCCCCAGAGCCTCCTACACACAAAGGTGGCACCGGAGCTGGTCTCATATAATAGGTTGCTCCCCCTGTTAGGCAGTGCCCAGGTCATTTCTATGGCATTTCAGTGGGTCATAGTAGATTGAAATGTGTAGCAGGTCAGCCCCTGAAGAGGTTGACTGATGGAGGGATGGAGAATGAGGCCCTTTTCTTCCAGCTTGGAGCACGCGTCTGCCACCCTGTCTAGCCCACGGTTCTGAGGTGAAACGGCGGGTAAACAGCTCGCAGACAATCAGGCTCGTGGAAATATTTGCTTTATTCGGATGGACAAAACTGAAGTCCAAAGACTCAGATTCAGTTCCAGCCAGCAAAAAGCTCCTAAACTTCCACAGACCCTTGCTCTTATACTCCAGAGTCAGGTCCCACCCAATGGTGGGATCAGATACCAACCAATGGTGGAAGCAGAATCAGGTCCTACCCTAGGGTGGGGGCAGAATGCCAGGTCACACCCTAGGGTAGGGCACAGATTAGGGTGAGCAACATAGTAATCCCCCAAAATATTTACATACACAATTCCCCCTTTTGTTTTTAGTAAACAAACAATATTGTCTACAATTATTAAAAGAAAAATTAGTCAATAATAAAAGAGCGGCTGTTTGCATAAGCGCATCACAGGAAAATGTAAAGAAAAACTTCTAACCTAAGCACAGGGTGTCTAAAACCAGAAACATGTATCAAGGAATCAACTACAAGCTCCTGAGAAGATAAATCTAAGACGTACATAGATCTTTCGAAGAGACACCAGAAAGGTTGTGTAGCAGGCAAGAAGAAGCACCTTTTCTTTATTTGTTGTTGTTGTTGTTGGTGGTGGTGGTCGTTTTTGGGTCACACCTGGCAGTGCTCAGGAGTTACTCCTGACTCCACGTTCAGAAATCGCTCCTGGCAGATACCGGCATTTGAACCAATGACCTTCTGCATGAAAGGCCAATGCCTCACCTCCATGTTCGGCCTCCATGCTATCTCTCCAGCTCCATTTTCATTCAAGTTCAGGTAGACCAGAAAGCCCATCTTTGAGGGCATTGAACTAGGCCTTTATTTCGGAAGAAGAGGCACATACACCCTCTGCACAGTGGGGAGCCACTGCAATGATGATCAATAGGTATCTGAACTTAGTCCAAGTTCTTAATCCAGTCTGAAGTCCATAAGATGTCTGAAATTGATGTCGACTATTTATAGATGGGAGCTTAAGTCACAAACCAAAACAAAATGTTTAAGGCAGAGACCCTCCCTGTGTAAATAAACAACTTGAGGGCCCATCCAAAATGGATGGAACCTTCTATAAACCTAGTATTTTGCCTATGATGCGCCCACGCAAAAAACCCTGAGAACAGACAAAAATATCATTTGGGAAATTATAGACAATAATATATAACTCACAAACCTAAAGTCAAGAAAGCAAAACCTTAATGTAATACAACATCGATTCCTAATATTAAAAACTAAAATAGAAAAACATTAATTACGATAGTCAAAAGAAGTGTAGTACCAAACATAACTTCAAAGGATTACAGTTATAGGAAAAACAACAGATGTAATTTCTACAGAGTTCAATACCAATCTGTAAATATGAGAGGTCTGGAACTCCAAAAAGACCGGCAGAAGACACTTGATGGGTCTGGAAAAGCGGGTTGAAGCCTTGTACAGGAGATAACATCAAGCTGAATGAAGAAGGAAGGCCAGTACAGTCATCCATGTGTTGGGGCATCCCCAAGCGTTACATCATTACATCATAAGTTGGTTGGGCTTCTGTATTTCCTTTGGGATCGGTGCAATCTTGGGGTAGCCATTGTAGAAACGGTCAATAATAGCATTTTGTATGTGGATGGAAAACCAGAAATTCAGATAGCACAGTTTAACTGGGATCCAGAGACTGTGGGTCTTGTCCATGGATCTTTTCTCTGGTGTTACATTGTGACACAAATCCCAGGTGGCTTCATTTCCAACAAGTTTGCAGCATATATGGTGTAAAACTCCAACAGTCATGGATTTCTTCTTCCCGCCGAGATCAGGAAGCTTGTAGTTGTGGGTGAAGGAGATGGGTTGCACATGTGAAATCCTGAAAATTAAAATGTTAAGGACTAGGAAGAGAGAAGGAAGGATAAGGAAGACTAATTTGGGGAAGATAAAGTTAGGAAAAAGGAAACTATATACAAAATATGCAGAACAGACAGACACTAAACAAGACATACATACACAGACTTCACAAAAAATATGGCCATAACACTCACTCATACTAAAAAATATTTGTTGGAAAGGATCCAAAATAGAGCAAAAGAAAAGAGAATTCAGCTGAATCAATTAAAAGCTCCTTAAAATGTAATAGCCGGCAATTGTTTAGATAAATCATTTCAAATTCACTAAAAATATTTTTTTTTTTTGCCTAGCAGATCTGAAAGAGAATTTCATGCGTAATACAAACATGGACAACTCTACTATACGTGTATATCAGTATATATACAAAGTTATTGTATAACAGTAACTTTATGATAATCAATCATAGGCAAGAAGCACTGTGAAGAAAGTCCACCTAAAAATTATCATTATGTCAGCGTCTTAAAACCTAAATTGAGGGAAATAAAGCAATGATGTTAAAATAAAAAGAGTGAAAGTCGTTAAATGAGTATACCTAGAAAGAAAAACTACATTAATATGATGAGAAATTTTTCTTTCAGGTGAACCTTGACTAAATTAATTTGTAAAATTTCACGATTAACTGAGACCAAGAGCAATAATGAAATTAAGACATAAATCCATCCTACAAGGAAACACATTGGGGATTCATGATTTTCAATCTATATTCATTGATCATGCCTGTGGAAAGAATCCTAGAGCATTAATAGCAACTGATAAGGAAGTAAAATGATTATCTGGTGTTCATTGTAGATCTCTAAGAAGTATAAAACAGGATGTATGCTGCTGTGGATTTCACCAATGTATTAGGGACTTTTTGATCTTCTTGTCATCAAAATTGATCCAGTGTTGTTTTGCAGCAATTTTACAGTATGAAGTACAGTGTCCATAGTGAACTTTACCATAATGGTTTGACACCGATGATAAGTTGTATTTCTTAATCTTGCTTTTATTCTCCGAAGTGAATTCCTCTAAATTGAGGTCTTCTAAAGGAAAATCTACATAAGTATGCAATTTTTTTATTTGTTTGCCATCAAAAGCAAAACGTTTCAAGTGTATTATAAGTACTGGTGGCAGTTTCCATAAATACGTTTTCTTTGAAAAATCCCTTCTATTTTTGCAACTGTTGCACAGAACTTTGTTGTCATTTATTAATTCTTCTTCTTTAAAAAATTCAGAGAGGCATTCCTGTAATGTACATTTATCTGTAGATGTAACAGCCAAAGACAAATGAACAAATGTCTCATAAACCTCAGACTTTTGGTGGCAAGTGAGACACTGGAGTATAGATTTGAATTGTCCTTGAAAGAGATCATAAATAATAGATTTATGAGCCTTTTGGTGTTCTGGACTAAATTGTTCATAATTTTCATTTCCCATGAGATGTGTAGTTTTGTCTGTCATTAGATTTACAGTAAGCAAGTCCTCTATTAGGAACATCAGTAGTTCGTGAGGATCCTGCTGATTGTGTCCAGCAAACTGGTCATTAAGTAAACCAATTGTTACTTTGAAGCTTTCAAGGTTAATATATCTATGAAATCCATTTCCCATGGTTTTGATGAGCCGACCAAATTCTTCGGCTAATTTACCTTCATGCCCCATCGGATTTTTCTTGTTAATATCCTTTTTATAATGATCTTTACAAAAATACTGAGTTAAGTCTGAAATATTATACAAGCATTGCAATATTGAGTTCATGTAGCAAGAGTTTCCTATATTTTGGAGCCCAGTTAAGACAGGTTCCTGTCTTTCCTTTTGCATCTCGGAGTGTAGGGTTTATCACTACCATCAGTCTCACTCATTGTATGGTGTGTGACAGCTAAATCGTTCCCTGCCCCAGACACCTTAGTAATATTACTGCTGTTAGTGTCTGAAGTATTCTGTTTTTCTCTGAAGGGGAGTTTGTAGTCTGAACCTGATCATTTGTGCTAGCCCGATTTCTAACAAGACGTAATGGAACCCAAAATTTCTTGGGAGGGTCATCATTTATAGAAACATAGGCATAACCCCTTCCTCTTAGGAGAAGATAGCCAGCTATCCATTTTTCATCCTCCTTGATCCAAATAGGTTTATGGGTTGTTTCTTGTCTCTGAATATCTTCTTTAAAATGTCTTTCCGCTGCAGTGTAGCTTTCCCCTTGGGGTAAGTTAAAGTAATTTAGTGTGATAAGAGTCAAAGATAGCAAATCCGTTGGTGGTAAACATCTTTTTCTATTTTTTTGCAATTGAGTTTTTAAGGTTCTGTGAGTCCTTTCTACAATGGCCTGTCCCCTACAATTGTAAGGAATTCCTCTGAGATGTCTTATCTGCCATTCCTTACAAAAAAATTCAAAAGTTTTGCTAACATAGGCTGGCCCATTATCAGTTTTTATAGAATATGGAATCCCATCACAGAGAAACATTGTAAAAGAAAACTACAAGCAGCCCAACCTTTAAGATTTTTGAGAAGACATGGGAATTGCCCACATAAACCGAGAATAAGTGTCCACCACAACATGAAGATAAGGTTTCCTTGGAAATAAATCTGTTTGAGTTATATCCATTTGCCAAAGTTCGTTAGACTGTAAGGCCTCTTGGGTTTGCTCCTGCTATGTGAGTCTTTTTTGTTAACGGTGCACATACGTTGCAGTTTTCTACGATTTCTCTAGCTTGCCTCCATGGATTTGGTAATTCACATGTAAACGGCGAGCATTTGTGTGTAGGGCTGAATGTTCCTCTATAGGTGATTTAAATATAGGCATTGCTAGCAAGTCAGCAGTTTTATTTCCTTGAGGCCATAGGTCCTGGAAGACCTGAGTGGGCTCTAATATGTGTGATGAAGATGGGCTCAGTTCGTTTTTGAAGAAGCTGCTGTAATTGTTTAAGTAAGTCCTGTATGATCGGGGTTATTAGCATTAAGGGATGCAGTGGCTACAACATGACATAAATTTTACCACATACAAAGAATCAGAAACTATTCATGGCTTCAGATACATTTTCTAATCGGTAAATTAACGTTGCTAATTCAACTTTCTGTGCAGATTTATATTTGGTATCTATGGTCATATTAATGTTGTCTCCAGTTATTCCTCCTTTTTCCATTTTGGGATCCATCAATGTAAAAAACCTTGGCATTGGGGATAGGGGAATCCCGAACAATTGAAGAAATAACAAACTGAGTTTTCTTTCAAAAGTCCCAAATTTTTCCTGCTGGATAATGGGAGGATATTTCTCCAGTGAAATCTAGAGAGGGCCCTTTGTAGAGATTCATTTAATTGGCAATATTGACTGTCAATTTCCTTTTTGGTACTGGCAAAACTATTATGTCTGGATCAAAACTTAGTAAAGATATAGGATCTGAGTCGTGCCTTGTTAATAATCTCTGAAATCAGTTTGTAAGTAGGGGACAACTGAGTGAGGTTGTTTGTTATGTAAAATACACCCATTCCAAAGGTCCTGGACTGTTGCATCAAGGCCCCTGTGGGGGTTTCTATAGTAGGGAAGATTAACAGTAATACCTTTTCTCCTGGGATGAATCTTGAGAGAAACGATTTTTGTAATCTGCTCAAGAAGATGTCCAATTCATTTTTGGCAGCTGTTGTTAAATTTCTCGGGCTAATCTAAAGCAGGATCACCCTCCAACGTTTTAAACAGATTAGATAACTCTGCATTTGGGGATTCCTAGTGCAGGGCGGAGCCAATTTACGTCACCTAAAAAGTCTCTGAAAATCTGAGGTTTTCTTTTTTGATAGAAAATTTTTGTGGACGTATAGACGTCCGGTCAAAATAAAACCCAATATTGATACGGTGGCATTATCTGTATTTTTTCTAAAGCTATTTTCAGTCCTGATGTTTGTAAACAGTCAGTAACATAAGAGTATAATTCCTGTAAATCTGTTTCGTTGTTCATTGTGAGCAAGATATCATCTGTATAATGAAATATCATGGCTTGAGGAAATTTTTCACGAGCAGGGCTCAAAACCTTATCTACAAAAACTGACACATGGTTGGGGAATTCAGCATGCCTTGGAGGGAGAACAGTCCATTGGAAACGTCTGCAGGGATGGGTATTATTGAGAGAAGGAACTGAGAATGCAAAACGTTTTTTATCATCTGGGTGGATAGGAATATGGTAGAAGCAGTCTTTCAGATCAATTATAATTAGTGGCCATTCCTTTGGAATAACTACAGGTGATGGAAAACCAGTCTGCAATTTGCCCATAGGTATCATGGATAAATTTATAGCTCTAAGATCCATCAAAAGTCTCCATTTACCGGATTTCTTTTTTATAGTGAATATAGGTGAATTCCATTGAGAAAAAGATGGTTCAATATGTCCTAAACTTAGCTGTTCCTCCACTAATTCTGTCAGCACCTTTAATTTAATCAGTTTTAAGGGGCCACTGACCTGTCCAAATTGGTTCATCAGGATTTCCATTTTATTTTTATTGGTGCTGGTGTTTTTACGGCAGTGGCCCCCACTAAAAATTTTGGGTTTTTAAATCAAAAGAAGGTTCGGGCTCTTCTGGAGCTAATGGGATGTGGAATTCTGCTTTCCACTGTTTGTGTAGGTCACGGCCCCACAGGGATGGTGAAAATGGGCCCACGTGAGCTCTGATTATTGCTTTTTGATTTTCTGGGCCGTAAAATAGTATAGTCCTCGTACTCAACAGACAGGAACTCAGGCCTCCTATTCCTTCTAGGGAATACGGGATTTCCTGAAGAGGCCAATTTTCTGGCCATTCTTTATCAGAAATTACGGTAACCTGAGCACCCGTATCTATCATTCCATCAAAGGGTTTGCCTTCCAAGTGAAGTTTGATCATTGGGTGTTCATCTTTACATTTAGTAACCAGAGCCACGATTGGGTTTTGAGCAGCATCCGGATCTGTGCTTCCAAAACCTCCAATTCTAGTCTTATCTGAAGTCCCAAATTTGACATAAGGCATTATTACTATCTGGGCAATCGCTTCTCCTTTTTTAAAGGTCCATGTAACTGGTACAGTAATAACTACAATGATTTCTCCCATAGAATCTGAGTCAATGACACCAGTGATTACTGATATACCCTTTATGTTGAGGGAACTTCTGCCAAGAATCAAACCCATGGTATCTGGGGGTGGCAGGCCTACAATGCCAGTTTCTAACATGTAAGGGCATGCTCCTGGGTAAATTGTAATGTCCTCTGGGCATAATATGTCTAATCCGGCACTCCCTGAAGTAGAGTGGATTAATTCCCTTATCGTGATGAATTTTCTTGGGCTGGGCTTGGAAGGATTATTGTCTGTGAACTTTGCCCCTGATTTGGAAGGGCCTGGGGGGAGGCCCTGTGGGCGTTTCCCTGCATCTTGTATGTGTGTTCTTGGGGAGCTGAATTTATAAGGAGACGACAATTTCTTTTGATATGTCCCTGTTTTCCACAATGGTAGCAGGCGATTTGCCTCCTGGGGACTGTGTTGAAACCTCTATTTAGGTTATTATTAATGAGGTTTCTGGATCTGCAATCTTTCGCCCAGTGGCGACCCCTTTTGCATTTTGGGCAAAGACCTGGTTTCCGGAAAGTGTTCTGTCCCCGAGGGGAGTAAGACATTGTTCCCTTGGTAACTGGGAAGGTTTGTACTGAGTCTGAGTGGGGTGGGGGTTGGGGTTCCACATAGACATTCCGGCAGGCATAAAGGTAATCATTCAGATCTGACTTTTCATTTAATGTATTCAATACTAATCTACAGGCTGAATTTGCATTATGATAGGCCAAAGATTTTACTAGGAAGTTTCTAATCTCCTCATCTTCCACCTGTAACTTCAGAGCATCTTTAATCTTACCTACAAACTCTGCAAATGACTCATAAGGCCCTTGGGTAATTTTTTAAAAAGTTTCCTCTACCAATGCTGTTAGAATCAATTTTTTCCCATGCTGACAATGCAATCTCCCGGATTAAATTTAAGATTTCCTTAGGTAAAGCTGCTTGTGTCTGAATATTTGCAAATTGATTTTCTGCCATCAATAATTCATACGATAGAGTAACACCTGCCACTTGCTTTTTCATACCATCCGGACTATATTATTTAGCTTTTACGCCTTCTGAATAGTACATTTCCCATTCAGTTCGCTGTTTAGACGACAGGCATATTTCAGCGATTCTTTTAAAATCATACAAAGTCCAAGATGAGTTATGACTTCAAAGTCTTAATAACTCCACACTGTATGGCGATTTTGGCCCATTTTCTTTACATGATCTTTTAAACCGATCTAATTCTTCCATCTGATAGGGTACATAGTTAGAAACATTTACCCCGTCTATAGGGGATAAGGCCTGATTAGCAAAATTACTCTGAATAGAGCTCTGAGACCGAGCATGTGGTTCATCGTTTGAATCTGCTCTGCTCTGCGATTCAATTTTGTGACTAGAAGGAGGCATACTTCGTGGAGTTAGCACTGGAGGTAGATCATTATCTGAGTCACTACTGTCAAGCAATTCACTAGAATCAGGCTTAACATTCTGAGTTGTTTTTCTTCCAGCAAAATTTCTATATTGTTGATGGTGGGGCTGGATTCGTCAGGCCTGCACCTTGGTCTGAGTTTTTGTCAGATAAATTTCCTTATTATCTATACTGTTTTAGCCTCACCATTTCTACACTTTCTATTTCCTAAATAGAAATAACAGCAAATAACTATGCTCATAATAATAACGTTAGTCAACACAGAAATTCCACAAACTATGATGGCTAGAGACACTACACTTTTCATTTGAAATATAGACCACAACCATCCAACTGCAGTGATTGTCCTTAGATCAAAACCAATTAGTTTTAAACAAAATGGAATGATCCACTTGTATACTAGAGCACCAATGTGTAAGACTAAGGGTGGTAAAATCCACATGACTAACCACAGAAACCATTTGATGGTCAGCATAGGAAATTTCCAATGAAATATTTCACTTACAGTTCTGAGGGTCCAGGGTTCAGGTCCCTGTCCGGGCGTCATTATGTAGCAGGTCAGCCCCTGAAGAGGTTGACTGATGGAGGGATGGAGAATGAGGCCCTTTTCTTCCAGCTCGGAGCACGCGTCTGCCACCCTGTCTAGCCCACGGTTCTGAGGTGAAACGGCGGGTAAACAGCTCGCAGACAATCAGGCTCGTGGAAATATTTGCTTTATTCGGATGGACAAAACTGAAGTCCAAAGACTCAGATTCAGTTCCAGCCAGCAAAAAGCTCCTCGCCTTCCACAGACCCTTGCTCTTATACTCCAGAGTCAGGTCCCACCCAATGGTGGGATCAGATACCAACCAATGGTGGAAGCAGAATCAGGTCCTACCCTAGGGTGGGGGCATAATGCCAGGTCACACCCTAGGGTAGGGCACAGATTAGGGTGAGCAACATAGTAATCCCCCAAAATATTTACATACACAACAGAAATGTTTGATTTTTTGTTTTGTTTTGGGGCCATGCCTATGTTATTCCTGACTTTATGCTGAGAAATCACTCCTGGCAGGCTCAGGGAGTAATATGGGATGCCAGTGACAGAATCCAGGTTGGCCACGTGCAAAGCAAACTCTTGTCCTGTCATTGTACTATTACTCTAGCTCCATGGCAGACTGAGTGCGACTCACTGAATGTGCCAAAGTTCACTAAACGAAGACCCAGGGCAAAGGGGTAGGAAAGAAATTAAAAGAGTCCCAGGGGGCCGGAGTGATAAGAGTGGTAAGGCATTTGCCTTTCATGAGGCCAATAAAGGATGAACCCCAGTTAGAATCCCGGCATCCCATATGGTCAGTCCCCTGAACCTGCCAGGAGTGACTTCTGAGCACAGAGCCAAGAGTAACCCCTGAGCACTGCTGGGTCTGATCCCCCCCCCAAAAAAAGGGGTACCAGGCTTTGAATTTATCCTGCAAACTAGAGGTGGTTGGGTCTGAAGCAATAGCACAGTGGGTAGAGCATTTGCCTTGCATGCAGCTGACGTGGAACCGAGCCAGGTTTGATTGCCAGCGTCCCATATGGTCCCCTGAGCCTACCAGAAGTCATTTCTGAATGCAGTAACCTCTGAGCATTGCCGGAAGTGGCCCAACCCCTCCATAAAAAACCTACAGGTAGTTTAAGAAATGTCCCCTTATATAAAAAAGATAACGTGGTAATAATGTCCAAAAAACAATAGAGTCAATGACCACTTAGGACAAGAACTGGGTGCTGAAAGAGATAAAGTAATATGCATGATACCTCTTCAGTAGTAATATTGCATACCACAGTGTCTAAAAAGAAAACATAAGAAGAGAAATACAGAAACAGAGAGGCAGGCAGGGGGAAGACAGGAAAGAAATGGGGACACTGGTGAAGAATGTTGGACATTGTATGACTTAAACCGGGAATCTCAAACTCGTGGCCCATGGGCCTTTGCGGCCCTCAGTAGAACATTTTTGTGGCCGGTGGCTGGCCTTCAAATAATCGCAGTATTCGCGATTATTCGCTTACCGAATAATCGCAATAAAAATCGCATTAGTAAGAAAAAATCACATTAAACATTCGCATACCCCGAGCAGTTCCGTTCAGGGTATGCAAATGTTTAATGCAATTTTTTTCCTACTAATGCAATTTTTTATTGTGAATATTCGGTAAGCAAATAAGTTCCTTTTTTTTTTTTTTTTTTTGGTTTCTCGGACCACACCCGTTTGATGCTCAGGGGTTACTCCTGGCTAAGTGCTCAGAAATTGCCCCTGGCTTGGGGGGACCATATGGGACACCAGGGAATCGAACCGTGGTCCTTCCATGGCTAGCACTTGCAAGGCAGGCACCTTTCGGTAAGCGAATAATCGCGAATACTTTGTGCCTAGCGCAGACGTCATTTCCGCTGCTCCTGCCCGCTGTCCCTTGCATTATCGGAGGCCTAAGGGAGAGAAGTTTATTACAGAATTAGATTTTGTCATACCTTCATCATGACTTCATCAAAGCCTGCAGTGAAGAGAAAGATTGATGACGAGCAGACAATTTCAGGAAAAGTGGGAGACGCAGTATTTCTTTGTTGAGCACAGGGGCATCCCCACATGTTTTATTTGCTCAGAGAAAGTTGCAGTGCACAAGGAATACAACTTGAAACTCCATTATTCAACTAAGCATGCTGAGGAATGTGCAAAATATCAAGGAAATGAGAGAGCCAAGCGGGTTGCCAGTCTTAAAGCATGTCTAATGAGGCAACAAGATTTCTTCAAGAAAGCAACCAAAGAAAATGTTGCATCAGTCGAAGCTAGTTACATGGTTAGTGAGATGATTGCTAAGGCAGGGAAACCATTCACAGGAGAGTTTGTTAAAAAATGCATGTTACAGGTTGCAAGTATTATCTGTCCGGAAAGAAAGGTCAGCTTAAGCAAAATTAGCCTTTCTGCCAACACTGTGGCAGAGCGCATTTCTGACATGTCAAGTGACATTTATCATCAACTGTGTGAGAAAGCCAAATGTTTTTTGTTTGTTTGTTTGTTTTTTGGTTTTGGGGCCACACCCAGCAGTGCTCAGGGGTTACTCCTGGCTGTCTGCTCAGAAATAGCTCCTGGCAGGCACGGGGGACCATATGGGACACCGGGATTCGAACCAACCACCTTTGGTCCTGGATCGGCTGCTTGCAAGGCAAATGCCGCTGTGCTATCTCTCCGGGCCCGAGAAAGCCAAATGTTTTGATGTATACTCAGTTGCTCTTGATGAGGGCACAAATATAACAGACATTGTGCAGCTCACAATTTATGTCCGTGGTATTGATTGCAATTTTGAATTGACAGAGGAGCTGCTCACAATAATTCCAATGCATGGCCAGACCACCGCTAATGAAATATTTCGGCATCTGTGTGATGCCATTGAGAATGCAGGTTTGCCATAGAAGGGTTGTTTGAAATAATAACCGATGGAGTGCCATCGATGACAGGGAGGAAAAATGGACTGGTGGCACATGTTCAAACAAACTTGAAGAGGAAGGTGTAGATAAGGCCATTTGCTCTTCACTGCATTATCCATCAGCAGGCCCCTTTGCAGTAAATGCCTGCCATGTGACAATGTGATGTCTGTTGTTGTTGAAATGCACTAACCAAATCAGATCCAGGGGCTTAAAGCACAGGAAGTTCCGTGCTTTTTTAGAGGAAATGGAGTCAGAATATGGAGATGTGCTCTATTTCACCGAGGTACGTTGGGCTCAGCAGGGGAAATGTCCCTGAAAAGATTTTTTGAGTTGAGAGAAGTGAAAGCCTTCATGGAGAAGGATGGGAATGCTGTTTCTGAGTTGAGTGATCACAAATGGCTCATGGACTTAGTTTTTCTTGTTGACATCACACATAAGCTGAATGTACTAAACAAGATGTTACAAGGTCCGGGGCATCTTATCAGTGCTGCCTATGACAACGTGAGAGCGTTCTCCACAAAACTTGTGTATGAAATCGCAGCTCTCAGACAAACCTTTGCCATTTCCCAGCATGCAAGGAACTTGTGGATGCAGTCATACCATTCAGTGGTGAGAAATATGTTGATGCTATTTTTAAGCTAGAGAAGGAATTTGATCACAGATTTGCAGACTTCAAAAAGCATAGAGCCATTTTCCAAATTTTTGTGGACACCTTTTCCTTTGATGTGCAAGATGCCCCTCCTGGCTTCAAATTGAGCTCATTGACCTGTCATGCAACTCTGATCTCAAAGCCAAGTTCAGGGAGATTAGTGGAAAAGCAGACATGATGGGCAATTTTTTGAGAGAATTGCCCCCCCCAGCTTCCCTAAGCTTTCCCGAATGTTCAAGCGCACCATGTGCCTTTTTGGGAGCACATATTTGTGTGAAAAGTTATTCTCCACATTGAACTTCAATAAGTCAAAGTAAGTCTAGACTTAATGATGATCATCTTCAAGCCATACTGAGGGTTTCAACTGCTTCCTCTCTAAAGCCAAATGTGGTTCAGATTTGTGAGAAGAAGCGCTGTCAAGTCTCTGGCAGCAAGGAATATGCAAAAGATGCCATGCTCAGAAAAACTGTTCATGATCTTCACACAATGTTCTATTCATGTTCAGAAGAAATAATTAAAACTGTTAATAATGACATTTGAGGACTTTTTCTTTTGTGAAATCCCTTATGCAGCCCTGCCTCACCCCAACTTTGCCTCCTACGGCCCCAGGTAAATTGAGTTTGAGACCCCTGACTTAAACTCAATCATGAACAACTTTGCAACTGTGCACCTCACAGTGATAAGAAGGGAGAGAGGGAGGGACAGAAGGAGGAAGGAAGAAAGGAAGGGAGGAAGGGAGGAAAGGAGAGAGGAGGGAGGGAAGGAAGGGAGGGAGGGAGGGGAAAGAGGGAAGAGAGAAGGAAGAAAGGAAGAGAGGGAGGGAGGGAGAGAGGAAGAATGGGAGAAAGGGAAGGAGGGAAAAAAGGGAAGGAGGAGGGAGGGAGGGAGAGAGGAAGAATGGGAGAAAGGAAAGGAGGGAAAGAAGGGAAGGAGGGAGGGAAGGAAGGAGGGAAGAGGGAAGGAAGGAGGGAAGAGGGAAGGAAGGAAGGAAGGAAGGAAGGAAGGAAGGAAGGAAGGAAGGAAGGAAGGAAGGAAGGAAGGAAGGAAGGAAGGTAATTTGGTTCTCCTTTGTTAGAACATTTGCCTTGCAAACAGCCAACTCCACTTTGCTCCCTGGCACCACATATGGTCCCCAAACCCTGCTAGGAATGATCTCCAAGAACAGGGCCAGGAGGAATAAGCCCAGAGCACCAGTGAGTATGGCTGAAACACCAAAATAAAAAGTCTTCGCGCCACTTTCTCCCTCAGAGTCCTGGTGCAAGCGCGCATTCATTATTGGTGCGGAAAGAAACCAAACCCATCCTTCCCCCACAGAATTCCTTAGAAGGGGCCAGAGAAATAGCACAGGTAGGGCGTTTGCCTTGCATGCAGCTAACCAGAGATGGTTCCGGGTTCAATATCTGGCATCCCATATTGTCCCCGAAGCCTGTCAGGAGCGACTTCTGAGTTCAGAGCCAGGTAGTAACCACGAAGCACCGCCGGGTACTACCCCCCCCCCCAAAAACCCAGAATCCCTTAGGAAAGAGTGTATTATACCCCCCAAAGATTCCAATGGCTCAAACAGCCATCTGGGGTCTCTTCCAGGAGAGAGCTGGAGAGGACAAGGTCAGTATTGGGCACCCTTTGCGAGTCCCCAGCCAGCCAGGAGTGATTCCTAACTTCAGAGTCAGGAGTCACACACACACACACACACACACACACACACACACACACACACACACACACACACACACACAATGAGAGGGCTGGAGCGGACATCTTCATATGAATTCACTCCAGCAACAATTCATGCAATCTCTTGGCCCACACAGACTGACGCAGGCAGGCCAACTCCAGCGCAGCAAGAAACCAAGGGTGCGGCTGTTTCTCAGCCTGTTCCTGGCTGTGCACATGGGGTAGGTGTGTGGTGTTTAAAAGCCTCTGGGTTCATTCTGGGAGCAGCATGTTCCGGAGGCCGGATTAAACACACCAGCAGCTGGTAAAAGTAATTATGACTAAAAATAACAGGAGGGGGGGAAGAGGGAGAGAGGGTGGGAGGAAGGGAGGCTAGAGGGAGGGAAACTGGGGACACTGGTGGCAGGAAATGTGCAGTGGTGAAGGGACAGGTGTTAGAACAATCAACAACTTTTTTTTATGGGGGGGGGAGGTTTTGGGTCACACCCAGCAGCACTCAGGGATTACTTCTGGCTATGCACTCAGAAATCGCTCCTGGCAGGCTCGGGGGACCATATGGGATGCTGGTAATCAAGTCACTGTCCTTCTGCATGCAAGGCAAACACCCTACCTCCATGCTATCTCTCCGGCCACCAATCAACAACTCTTTTTTTGTTTGTTTGTTTTTGGGCCACACCCAGCATTGCTCAGGGGTCACTCCTGGCTGTCTGCTCAGAAATAGCTCCTGGCAGGCATGGGGGACCATATGGGACACCGGGATTCGAACCAACCATCTTCGGTCCTGGATCGGCTGCTTGCAAGGCAAACGCCGCTGTGCTATCTCTTCGGGCCCAACAACTCTTTATCTTTGTATCTCCTACTGATTTAATAAAAATTTCTTTGAAAAAGAGAGACTCAAGTGCATGGACTTGCCAAACACAATTAGACATTCCACCTCCTACAGTTCCTGCTTAAATCATATCCAAAGACATGAATGATTGCATTAGAAAAATAGCCAATATCGGTTAAGTATGCAATGAAACCTTTGTGATGGGTCATTTATAATATTTTTGTTTCTAATTTTTATTCTATCATTGATTTTCAATGTTGTTCATAATAGTCGTTTCAGACATTAAATGAAATAACACCAATCCCACCACCAGTGTAACCTTCCCTTTCCCAGGGTCCCCAATCTCCCACCTACCAACCCAGTCTGCCTCTACGCAGGTACAAAGTTACTTCCTACTGTTTGTTACAACACAAAGGCAATAATAATAATAATAATGGAATATTATGGGGCCGGGCGGTGGCGCAAGAGGTAAGGTGCCTGCCTTGCCTGCGCTAGCCTTGGACGGACCGCGGTTCGATCCCCCAGCGTCCCATATGGTCCCCCAAGCCAGGAGCGACTTCTGAGTGCATAGCCAGGAGTAACCCCTGAGCGTTACCGGGTGTGGCCCAAAAACCAAAAAAAAAAAAAAAATGGAATATTATTATTAATAATAATGGAATAATAATAATGGGATAATCTAAATTTAGCTCAAGGGGGGCCGGAGAGATAGCATGGAGGTAAGGCCTTGCATGCCTTGCATGCAGAAGGACGGTGGTTCGAATCCTGGCAGCATCCCATGTGCCATGGTCCCCAGTGCCTGCCAGGAGCGATTTCTAAGCAGAGATCCAAGACTAACCCCTGAGCGCTGCCGGGTGTGACGAGGGGCAAGAGTGATAGCAAATTTAGTTCAAGGGGCCCGAGTGATAGCAAAGAGGCAGGGCGTTTGCCTTGCACGCGGCCAACACAGGATGGACCCCCGGTTTGAATCCCAGCATTCCATATGGTCCCCTGAACCTGCCAGGAGCAACACCAGGTGTGACCCCCCCCCCAAAATTTTTTTAGTTCAAGTGGATCTGAAAAGATAGCATAGCAGCAGGGCATTTGCCTTGCACATAGCTGACAATGGACGGACCTAGGTTTGATCCCTGGCACCCCCTATGTTCCCCCGAGCCTGCCATAAGTGATTTCTGAGTGCAGAGGTAGGAATAACCCTTAAGCGCTGCAGGGTGTGAGCCCCTCCTCTCCAAAACATCCCATATGGTTCCTTAGGCCCACCAGGAATAATTCCTGAGCATGGCTGTGTGGCACAAAAACCAAACAAAAACATTTAGTTCAAGGGGGCCGGAGCTATAATATAGGGGATAGGATATTTGCTTTGCATGTGGCCAACCTGAGTTGTATCCCCAGCACCCTATATGGTCCCCCAAGCCGGTCAGGAGTAACTTCTGAGCATAGAGCCAGGTGTGTGTGTGTGGCCCAAAAAATAAACAGAAGCCCAGATGGATCTACGATCTTTTCAGACACCCTTTTCTCCTCATAATGCTGCACTGCAGTAAAGTCCAACAATCTAGAAGTTTCCAAAAGGCTAGAGATGCCAGCCAGCCTCCGTGTGCACTGGGATGTCCCCTGCTCATGTTCAGCAACAGGCCCTCACTTGAAAATCCCCAGAACCACAGGGAGGTTCTGAACAACTTGTGTTCAGAAGTTTGTGGTGCCCCGAGCAAGGGTAGATGTGCAGAAAGCACTGAAACCCCATGGGGGAGAGACATGCCTGAGTGGGAGGTTTCTTCTGAAACCCCTCAGCCTGGCTGCTTACTCACTCCAGGTCTGTGCATTATTTCTGCTCAGCGCCAAACCTCCCCCCCCACCAACACATACACAGTAGCCCCAGCACCGCTGTAGGGTCTGGCCCAAAACTCAAGATGCCAGTGGGTCTAACGTGGATCAGGCAACCTGTGCCTTGTATGTAATTGTAGCCCCCTTCCACCAACCCCATTGATGCTCTGTGTCCTTACCCTGGACTCACGCTCCATGGTCAGACATGTATGTCTAATGGGATGTCCCCAACATCTGGAAAACTGCAACACCAGGAAAACTACCGAGCAGGACCTCATTAACCACTCCAGACCAGGGACCAGGGCTGGTTAGACACTCAAGCACAGAAAGGCCAAGGCTTTGAAGTACTTTTTTGTTGTGTTTGTTTTGGGCCACATTCAGTGCTGCTCAGTGGCTACTACTGGCTCTTGCTCAGAAATCAATTCTAGCAGGCTCAGGGGACTATATGGAAGTTGGATATCAAACCCCAGCTGCATGCAAGGTAAATGACCTAGGTGCTGTGCTATGGCTCTGGCCCTCTTCAGAAATATTCATTTTTTGTTTTTTCGGGCCACACCCGTTCGATGCTCAGGGGTTACTCCTGGCTAAGCGCTCAGAAATTGCCCCTGGCTTGGGGGGGATCGAACTGCGGTCCTTCTTTGGCTAGCGCTTGCAAGGCAGACACCTTGCGTCTAGCGCGACCTCGCCAGCCCCCAGAAGTATTTTTAATGTTAGTACATAGGCTTCTGAGCTAGGAAAGGTAACAGCAACCCAACAGAAGGCTAAATTCTTTTATTTTCAAGTCCTTTTTAAATTTGGGGGGCTGGGCAGCCATACTCAGCAGTGCTCAGGTGACCCATGTGATGCCAGAGATGGAACCCAGGGCTCTTCCATGCAGAGTCCTTTGAGTCATAGAGGGCCCCAGGCCAGTGTGCTTGTTGTGACTCCAACAGGAATACCTGCCTACACCCACTGCCCTCATTGTCTCAAAAGATGTTCAGTATTCGAGTGATTGAAAACTGGTTTCGATTTGGACAAACTTCCATTTGTCTTGCAGAAGAGAACAGAGAAGCACATGAAAATGAACAGGCTGTGACTGGGGACATGGATGGGGCCAGGGAGAGGCTGTCCCAGGTCCACCCTGGAACAAGGCCCTTGCCCTCCCTGCTGAGCATGCTCTCATCCAGGAGGATGTTTTGAATGAGAGCTGAGCCTCGAAGGTTACCTTTCTAGAACACACACGGGCATGTGTCTCAACAGCAAATCTGCATGTGCTTGTGAGTTAATTCTGCCCCAGAAAAGAAGATCTGTTTTAGCACAATCAAGGAATAGCAGATGTTCTCAGGGTAGGCAAATCCATGTCTGAGCTGGGACACGAAGCAGTGGAGGGAAGAGCCACAAAACAGGGTTGGGGGGGGGTCCCCCAAGTGGTGTTCAGGAGGCATCGAAGCCCATCCAATACTTCCTGGCCCGCAGAGCTGATGTCTCCATGTGAGGGGATGAGGAAACAGCTGCCTCTCAGGCCCCACTTCTTGCTTCTTTATTTTTTTTTTGGGTCACACCAGGTGACACTCAGGGGTTACTCCTGACTCTCCATTCAGAAACTGCTCCTGGTTCGGGGACCTGATGGGTTGCTGGGGGATCAAAACGTGGTCTGTCCTAGGTCACCATGCGCAAAGCAAGCACCTTACCACTGTGCCACCACTCCGGCCCGTTTCTTTATTTTTTATTTTATTTTTTTGTTTTTTTTTTGGGTCACACCCAGCAACGATCGGGAGTTACTCCTGGATCTATGCTCAGAAATTGCTCCTGGCAGGCACGGGGGACCATATGGGATGCTGGGATTCGAACCAACCACCTTAGGTCCTAGGTCGGTTACTTGCAAGGCAAACACCGCTGTGCTCTCTCTCCAGCCCGTTTATTTTTTAATTTTTTTTCTTTTGTTTTTGAGCCACACCCAGTGCTCAGAGGTTACTCCTTGCTCTGCACTCAGAAATCACTCCTAGAAGGCTCAGGGGACTATATGGGATATCGGGGATCAAACTCAGGTCGACCCGGGTCAGTTGCATGCAAGGCAAACACCATACTGTGCTATCCCTCCAGCCCCTATTTTTTAATTTTTCAGCTAAACCCAGTGATGTTCAGAGGTTCCTCCTGAACCTGTGTTTACAGATCACTCCTAGCAGTGCTCGGGGAGCCATATGAAATGCTGGAAACTGAATCCAGGTCAGCCCACGTGCAAGGCAAATGCCCTTTCCACTGTACTATCGCTCTGGCACCTGAAATTTTTCTTTATTATTTCATTTTATTGGGGGAGGGGCGCTTGGGGCCACACCCAGAAGTGCTCAGAGCTTACTCCTGGCTCTATGCTCAGTGGCCACTCGTCTTGAGACTAACAGACAATCCTGCTATATCAGGCAGTGAGAAGCAGGGCTTTATCGCTTATACAGAGCGACTGAAGCCTATTCCTTCCAGCACCGTCTAACTCTTTTAATATCTTTTCCTCCACGACCGGACGTACAGGAGTAATGGAAGCAACGTGCTCTTTTGCTGCAAGAATGGGTGGAAAATGTCAAAATCTACTTTCTGAATTTTCTTTAAATAGTCCTCCAGGGCAACCTGGGAAAAGAAAAACAGTGTATGATGAGAAAAGTGGTCTCTTCTTCATCTCTTTTTCAGTTATTCCTAACTTGCAAGATTTTATTATTTTCATAATTTCCACTAGGGAGCCTTGCCCCGTCCACACACAAACCGAAGGCCCCTCCTTCTTAGCACGTGGGCACAGCGCCCCCTAGAAGCACATGTAAGAATCTGCAGCCACCTCACAGGGCGATTAATACCCCAGGCTGGGCCAAACACTAAGAAACACAGTTACTACCTACTTTTTTTTTTGGGGGGGGGGGGGGGCACTACATCCAGCAGTTCTCAGGTTATTCCTGGCTCTGTACTTAAGAATCACTCTTTGCAGGCTCAAGAAATCACATGGAATTTCCCGAAATCAACCACGTGTCAGCTACATGCAAGGCAAATGCCCTACCAATTGCCATTGCTCCAGCCCTACTACTTACATTTTAAGCCCTCTGCATACCACAGAAGAGAGCTGTGTGAATGTGTGAATGCCTCAGATTAGAACAGCCCAGAAGTTTGAAAGAGGAGGGAAAAATAATAACAAAATCCTCTCATAAAACAAAGGGGCCAGAGAGATAATACAATGGATAGGGGATTTGCCTTGTACACAGCTGACCCAGGTATGATCCCCAGTACCACCCCTCCTATACGATACCCAAAATCTCACAGGAGTTACCCTGAATGCAGAGACAGGCAGGAGAAAGCCTTGAGAACTGTCAGGTATGGTCCCAGAAAAAAAAAAAAAAAGGCAGTACAATGTACATTTGAGTTAGGTGGCCAGATGCAATACAACAGACAAGTGTGTGTGTGTGTGTGTGTGTGTGTGTGTGTGTGTGTGAGGGGGGGGGAGAGAGGGAGAGAGAGAACACAGAGCAAAGGATGGAGAGAGACCGAGAGAGAACAAACACAGAGCAAAGGATGTTTCTGTTTATAAAGTTCAGAAACAAAACTAAGCAAATTATTTTTTTTATTTTTTTTTCTTTGTTTTTGGGCCACACCTGACAGCACTTAGGGGTTACTTCTGGCTTTGCATTCAGAAATCGACCCTGGCAGGCTCAGGGGACCATGTGGGATGCCAGGGACCAAACCCAGGTCCTTACTGGGTCAGTTGCGTGCAAGGCAAATGGCCTTCCACTGTGCTATTGCTGCAGCCCCTAAGCAAACTCTTTTATTTATTTGTTTGTTTGTTTGTTTGTTTGTTTTTGTTTTTTTTGGTCACACCCAGCAGTGTTCAGGGGTTACTCCTGGTTCTAGGCTCAGAAATCGCCCCTGGCAGGCACAAAAGACCATATGGGATGCCGGGATTCAAACCACCATCCTTCTGCATGAAAGGCAAACGCCTTACCTCCATGCTATGTCTCTGGCCCCCCTAAGCAAACTCTTTATGAAAAGGTACAAAGCCTTGGGGCTGGAGCAATATGACAGTGGGGAGGTCTGGTGCTTGCTTTGAAGGTGGCCAATCCAGGTTCAATCATTGGCACCCCATATGGTACCCTGGGCCTGGCAGGAGTAAACCCTGAGAACAGAACCAGGAGTAAGCCCTGAGCATAGCCAGGTGTGGTGGAAGAAGAAAGGTAGGTGGGAGGGAGAAAAGAAGGGAGGAAAGGAAGGGAAGGGAAGGGGAGGAAAGAAGAGGAGAAGGGAGAGGAAAGAAGAGGGGAGGGGAGGAGAAATAATGGGAAAGGAAGGGAGGAAAAAAATGGGGAGTAAGGGAGAGGAGGGGATAGGACTTGGATGCAGCATCGAGGTAGTCACTTCATTGTCCACCGAGGGTCTCAAGGCCAAGGTCTGTTTAAAAGCCCTGTGCATGCCTGGGCTGGGGAGGAGGGGCACCCTGAGCTGGCAGAAAATCACTGCCTGAACAACAGTGTGTAAATGGTGAGAGGAGCCGCTACCAACAGGAGTGCAGTTCGTGAGATGGACAGAAATGCCCCTATAGGGGGCCGGAGAGATAACACAGTGGTAGGGCGTTTGCCTTGCAAGCGGCTGACCCAGGACCAACGGTGGTTCGAATCCCGGCATCCCATATGGTCCCCCGTGCCTGCCAGGAGCGATTTCTGAGCACAGCCAAGAGTAACCCCTAAGTGCAGCCAGATATGACCCCAAAACAAAAAACAAACAAAGAAATTCCCCTATAAGTGGAAGGGAGGGAGAGACGGACACAGGGATGACCCTGTGAAGGGACAGGGCTGAGCGGGGGAGCAGGCTCAGAGATGCCTCCCAGGAAGGAGAGAATGGAGTAGAGATCCTAGTTCCCTTTATATGGCCAGAAATCGAGAACATTGAGAAGGTTATAATGTGGGGCTCTGGGTGCATGAGTGGCATAGCCTGAAGCTTACATACATCAGGCCGGGGAAATAAATAAGACAAAGAAAGAGTCCATGGCACCCCCAGGAAATCTCATCTCCAATGTTTGCATGTGAGCACTGGGCTGGAGACAGAAAGGGGCAGAAGCAAATCTTCTCGTAGCTATTTTGGTTTATTTGTTTCTGTATTGGGGCCATACCATGCAATGCTCGAGGGTTCTTCCTGGTGGTGCTCGGGGGACCCTAGGGGATGCCAGGGATCAAACCCATATTGGCCTTGTGTGAGGCAAGTACCCTGCCCACTGTCCTAGTGCTCTGGTCCAGACTTCAGGATCGCAGGACATGGCCAGAAATACAAGATTCCAGGACGACCCTACAGACTGATCAAAGGCCACGGAGGTGAGAAAAGCAGGCACCAGGTTCACTTGTAGGCACATGTCACAGCCCTAGACATTGGTGGGGTCACAGCCTCTCTGGGGTCTGCTCTGCCTGGGTCCCAAGAGAGAGGAACAGGATCCTACAAACCAGAACTATGCCAATAACAACTAGGAAATATAACCAGGAAACAACCAGGAAAGTCCTCCTAGACTCGCTTCCTGTGACCACGATTCTCGAGGTGAGGGTCAGTGGGTGAGAAATTCCCAGGGCCAAGGTCACAAAGTGGCACAGTGGGGTCAAACCAAAACAAAGCCTTCTGGCTGTGGGGAGCAGCATCTAGCTATAGAGGGTGCCCCCAGCTGAGGAGGACAGAGAAGACAAGCCTGCTAAGCAGGAGGGAGCCTGCCAGCTGCCCACAGGAGCCCCAACCCCAAGTCAGACATATCTGTGGGCACATCCTGGGCTCATCCTACCGTCTGCAGAAAGGCAGGAAACGCAGGTGTGGGGACGTTCTGGTGGAAAGATCGAGCCTGTGAAAGGAGAAGAAAGCAGGTGCTGAGATGAGACTATTGTTTGATTTTGGAGCCACACCCTAGCGTTCAGGAGTCACTCCTGGCTCTGCACTCAGGATCACTCCTGATAGTGCTTGGGACCATGTGGGATGCCAGGGATCAAACTCAGGCTGGCCTTGTGCCTCAGGCCCCCAGGTCTAAGTAGTCTGGTAACTGGGGTTGGAATAATAGTACAGTGAGAAGGGCGTTTGCCTTATACACAGGCGACCTGGGTTGGATTCCTCAGAATCACACAGGGTCCCCCAAGCCTGAGAATAAATTTTTTTTTTTTTTTTTGCTTTTTGGGCCACACCCTGTGGCACTCAGTGGTTACCCCTGGCTATGCGCTCAGAAATAGCTCCTGGCTTGGGGGACCATATGGGACTCAGGGAATCAAACCAAGGTCCATCCTGGGTTAGCTGTGTGCAAGGCAAATGCCCTATTGCTGTGTTATCACTTTGACCCCCCCCTTTTTTGGTCACACTCAGTGACACTCAGGGGTTACTCCTGGCAATGCACTCAAAAACTGCTCCTGGCTTAACCATATGGGACGCCAGGGTATCAAATCGCGGTCGGTCCTAGGTTAGGGCGCACAAGGCAGATGCCTTACATCCTGCAACACTGCTCTGGTCCCTCCGGCCCAAGTTTTTTTTGGCTTTGTTTTGAGGTCACATCCGGCAGGACTCAGGGGCTACTCCTGGCTCTACGCTCAGAAATCGCTCCCAGCAGGCTCGGGGGACCATATGGGATGCCGGGATTCGAACCACCGTCCTTCTACATGCAAGGCCTTACCTCCATGCTATCTTTCCAGCCCCAAGTTTTTGTTTTTGGGCCATACCTGGCAGCACTCAGGGGCTACTCCTGGCTCTGTGTTCATAAATCATTCTTGGCAGGCTTAGAGGACCATATGGGATGCCAGTAATCAAATCCAGGTCCATCCTGGTTCAGCTATATGCAAGGCAAATGCCCTACCGCTGTGCTATCTCTCTGGCCCCATCAAGAAGAATAATTTCTAGTGTAGAACCAGGAGTAAACTCTGAGCACTGCCAGGTATAGCCCAAAAACCAAAACCAAAACAAACAAACAAAAAAATTCTGGCAATAGGGCCGGAGCAGTGGCACAGTGGTAGGGCGTTTGCCTTGCACGCGCTAACTTAGGATGGACTGCAGTTTGATCCCCCAGTGTCCCTGATGGTCCCCCAAGCCAGGAGCGATTTCTGAGTACATAGCTAGGAGTAACCCCTCAGCATCACTGGGTGTGGCCCAAAAAGAACAACAACAACAACAAAAATCTGGCAATAAGCACTGGCTCTGGAAAGTCAATGAAAGCCAACAATGTGAGGAGTTTGACCCTGGGAAACCAGAGGAGAAGCTGGAGCGCTCCCTAGAGGCAGAACGAGGGCTGGGCCAGGCCTTGGTGGGGGGCGGGCATGGGGAGGGAGACACAGCTGGATCCACAGTCCAGGACACTGCTTCAAATAGCTGGGTGCCAGCTGGGTTGGCCCCCCTTGTCTGAGGGTTCTGAGGGGCGGAAGTGCCAGACACCACCCTCTCCTCACCCATACTTGCTCACCCCACTCCCCAGAGCCCCCCAAGAAACAAGGGCCCCACTCACATGCTCAAGGTGCAAGTGGGCCTGGCTGGCAATGTCATAGATCACATCTCGCACGTGCTTGTCCCGCTTCTTCCGAACAAAATCCTCCTGGGAGGCGCCATGCTGTGGGGAGGAGGGGACGAAGGGGAGCAGAATCAAGAGCCCCAGAACCAGGTCAGATGGGGTTGAGCATGGCTCCCTAGTGCACTGAACCAGGAGTCACTCCTGAGCAGTTCCAAGTGTGACTCTAAAAACAAACCATCCCCCCAAAATAAAACTCAAAAAGGGACCAGAGCAGTGGGGCAAGCAGTAGGGCATTTGCCTTGCACGCAGCTGAGTTAGAAAGGACTGTGTTCGGTCCCCCTGAGTCCCATATGGTCCCCCGAGCCAGGAGCGATTTCAGCACAGAACCAGGAGTAACCCCCGAACATCATCAGGTATGGCCCAAAAACAAACAAACAAAAATATCCTCAAAAAGAAAATGGGTCAAAGCATCAAATAAATAGTGAGGTTTAACCACTGTCTATAAACAAATGGGATTACATTAAACTGAAAAGCTTCTGCAATGCAAAGGAAAGTGACGAGGGTAAAAAGGTCACCCTTGGAATGGGAGAAACTATTCATACAACACCCATTAGAAAAGGGGCTAATATCTAAGATATATAAGGTACTGACAGAACTTAACAAGAAAAAACATCTAACCCCATCAAACAATGGGGAGAAGAAATGAACAGACAATTCCTCAAAGAAACACAAATGGCCAAAAGACACAAGGAAAAATGCTCCACCTCACTAATCATCAGGGAGATGCAAATCAAAACAACATTAAGATATCATTTCAAATGTTGCACTGGTGATGGGTGGTGTTCTTTACATGACTGAAACCCAAAAACAATCATGTATGTAATCAAGGTGTTTAAATAAAAAAATAAAAATTAAAAAAAAAAAAAAAGATATCATTTCATGCCACAGAGACTGGCACACATCACAAAGAACAAGAACAATCTTAGTGATGGTGGGGATGTGGGAGAAAGGAACTCTTAATCACTGCTCGTGGGAATGCCGTCTAGTCTAGCCTTTATGGAAAACTACATGGGGATTCCTCAAAAAACTGAGGAAATTGAGCTCCCGTATGATCCTAGGGTATACCCTACGAACACAGAAACACAATACAATAATGCTCTCTGCACTATGTCCATAGCATCACTACTTACAATTGCCAGAATCTGGAAATAACCCAGATGCCCAACAACAGATGAGTGGCTAGAGAAACTGTAGTACATCTATACAATGGAATAGTATGCAATTGTTAGAAGAAATGAAGTCATGAAATTTGCTAATACATGGATGGATTTAGAGAATATTATGTTGAGAGAAATAAGTCAGAGGGAGAGAAATAAGCACAAAATAGTCTCACTCATCTATGGGATCTAAGAAAAATAAAAGACAATATAATAACACCCAGAGACAACAGAGATGAGGGCTGGAAGGTCTAGCCCAGGGGTGGCGAACAAGTTCGACACAAAGAGCCAAAATTTTAAACTGTGAGAGTCAGAGAGCCACACCACGCAGTGACCTGCCAAAACAGACAAATACTCACACAAAAGCATATAATTTTAACAATAATATATTAAACACATTGCATTTTGCCATTTTGAGTGAGGGTAAAAAACACTGTTCGCCACCCCTGTTAGCCCATGATAACAAGCTTATCACAAAGAGTGGTAAGTGCAGTTAGAGAAATAACTAACAGCTACCATGACAATGATAGAGAGAAAAATACAATGCCTGTCTTGAAGACAGGCAGGGTTGGGGGCAGATAGGAAATAGGGGGCAATGGTGGCAGAAGGTTTGCACAGTGAAGGGGTGTTTGCATTTTATAGCTGAGACCCAATTAGAAACATGCTTGTAACCACTGTGCTTAAATAAAGAAAAAAATTTTTTTTTGGTTTTTGGGTCACACCCAGCACACTCAGGGGTTACTCCTGGCTCTATGCTCAGAAATCGCTCCTGGCAGGCACGGGAGACCATATGGGATACCGGGATTCAAACCACTGTCCTTCTGCATGGAAGGCAAACACCTTACCTCCATGCTATCTCGCCGGCCCCAATAAAGAAATTATTTTTTAAAAAGGTGTGAGGTTCAGAGACAAGAACGCACACAAAAGATGTCTGCATGACTCGCAGAGGGAACGAAATATACACACAGCAAAAAACAAAACAAAAAAACAAGCACACAGGGGGTCTGGAAATGCTCTAAGGGCTAGAATCAGGCTAGGCATGGGGAGGGGGTCCCTGGGTCCCCATAGTATTCTGGGAGTGCTCTCTCTCCCCCATCCCCCATAAATAAGAAAGTGAGGGGCCAGAGTGATAACACAGTGGAGAGGGCGCTTGCTTTGCATGCAGCCAACCTGTGTTCAATTCCTGACACACCACAGGGTCCCGGAGCCTGCCAGGAGTAATCCCTGAGCACTGCAGGGTGTGTTCCACAAACAAAACATAAGGAAAATAAAAAGCAAACATGGAGCATACTGAAAAGAACCAATTGGAGCCAGAGAGATAGCATGAAGGTAAGGCATTTGCCTTTCATGCAGAAGGTCGGTGGTTCAAATCCTGGCATCCCATATGGTCCCCTGAGCCTGCCAGGAGCGATTTCTGAGCATAGAGCCAGGAGTAACCCCTGAGCGCAGCCGGGTGTGACCCAAAAACCAAAAAAAAAAAAGAAAGAAAAGAAAAGAACCAATCGACGACAGTAAATCTCCAGGGAGAACAGAAGTTCCCATAAGCCAGGTTCCTTAGAAATCAAATTAAAGGCAGGCTCAGGTGGGCAGTCACTGTGGCACGCTGGAACAGAGGGCGAAAGAGAAGGAGGCATCCAGGTGAGACGACACCCAGCAGGATACTGGATCCTCCAAGTTGTCACCCTACTCAGAGGCCCGAGACAAGTAGGCCCCAGAGTGCAGCCACTAGGGGAGAAATGCTGGGTTTGAAGCACCGTGGACACAGGCTCTCAGCTCTCCCTCCCTGGTCCCAGCGAGTGCGTGGCTTGCCCTGGCCCACACCAGCCTCACCAGCGCGCAGATGTCCATGGGCAGCAGCGGCCGGCGTCGGTGGCTGTGGTAAGGCGTGGCCCGCAGGCAGGTGAGGATGCCCTGGGCCTTCCCAATGTGGCTGGCGGCGTGATCGGCGTGAATGTCCTTCACCCCTGTGGAAGCAGAGCACACAGGGCCATTCAGTCTACTCAAAAGGTAGGGCAGAGACGAGAATAGTATAGGAGGCCTCGAATGCCCCGAGAATGCTTGGGAAAAACCCAGGCCCACTGCTGGTATGGATGGGCGGCCGGCATGCAGACAGGGTAGACAGGAGTCAGCCACCTTAGCCATGTGCCAGGCTACACCCAGCAGGGGTGGGCCCAGAATTCAGGGCCTTGGGTGCACTCCCCCATCCAATACCATCTATCTTCGACCCCATGGGCCAGTCTCGATGTCTGAAAACCAGAGACCAGGGGAGCAAACTGGTAGAGTCAAGAAGCTGCCTGTCTCAGATCAGTCTCGGCACTTCAAGATCCACACAGAAGTTTTCCTTCTACCACTTTGATTTGGAACATGGGGGGACAGGCCAGTGGCCTCCCAGACTGCAGGCGACACTGTGACACGCCAAGGAAGTCCCCTACAAACACTGGATTGTCCCTGATGGCAGCCTAGGGGTGCTGATGTGCTATGATGAGGACCTGCTCGGGTATTAGAATCTGTCTAATAGGAGCCGGAGAGATGGCATGGAGTAAGGCATTTGCCTTGCATGCAGAAGGATGGTGATTCAAATCCCAGCATCTCATATGATTCCCCAGACCCTGCCTGGAGCGATTTCTGAGCATAGAGCCAGGAGTAAACCCTGAGCACTGCTGGGTGTGACCCCCCCCCAAAAAAAAAGAATCTGTCTAATAAACCTCCATGAGGTTAATTCCTTTTCTTTATTCTTTTTTGTTTTGTTTTGTTTTTTGGGGGGCCACGCCCGGTGACACTCAGGGGTTACTCCTGGCTATGCGCTCAGAAATCAGTGCCCTAGGTTAGCGCGTGCAAGGCAAACTCCCTATTGCTTGTGCCACTGCTCCCACCCTTAATTCCCTTTCTTTTCAAAAAAATTTTTTGATTTTGGGACCAGAGACATGGCAAAGCTTTAGGGTGTTTGCCTTGCATGCGGCTGACCCGGGAAGTCCTGGGTTGATTCCTGAGCAGAGCTAGGAGTGCCTGAGTGCCACCAGGTATGAGCCCTCCAAAAAAAGTTCTGTTTTTTGGGCCATACCTAGTGATGCTCAGGGGTTACTCCTGGCTCTACACTCAGGGGTCATTCCTGGCAGTACTCACGGGACCAAAAGGAATGCTGGGGATTGAACCCAGATTGGCTATGTGCAAGGCAAATGCCCTCCCTACTGTGATACAGTGTCAGGGGAAAGAAAGACTTTATTTTTATTTTTATAGCTAGTATAAAAAAAAGTTTGGTGTTGAACTGGGTCGGTCACCAAAGCATAAATAGGTTTCTTCTTTAAGAAACAGAAGTAGCAGGCCCGGAGAGATAGCACAGCGGCGTTTGCCTTGCAAGCAGCCGATCCAGGACCAAAGGTGGTTGGTTCGAATCCCGGTGTCCCATATGGTCCCCCGTGCCTGCCAGGTGCTGTTTCTGAGCAGACAGCCAGGAATAACCCCTGAGCACCGCCGGGTGTGGCCCAAAAACCAAAAAAAAAAAAAAAAAAAAAAGAAACAGAAGTAGGGGCCGGAGAGATAGCATGGAGGTAAGGCGTTTGCCTTTCATGCAGAAGGTCATCAGTTCAAATCCCGGCGTCCCATTTGGTCCCCCGTGCCTGCCAGGAGCAATTTCTGAGCATGGAGCCAGGAATAACCCCTGAGCACTGCCGGGTGTGACCCAAAACCACACACACACACACACACACACACACACACACACACACACAAAGAAACAGAAGTAGGGGCCGGAGAGATAGCATGGAGGTAAGGCGTTTGCCTTTCATGCAGGTCATCAGTTCAAATCCCGGCGTCCCATTTGGTCCCCCATGCCTGCCAGGAGCAATTTCTGAGCATGGAGCCAGGAATAACCCCTAAGCACTGCCGGGTGTGACCCAAAACCACACACACACACACACACACACAAAAAGAAACAGAAGGGCCCGGAGAGATAGCACAGCGGCGTTTGCCTTGCAAGCAGCCGATCCAGGACCAAAGGTGGTTGGTTCGAATCCCGGTGTCCCATATGGTCCCCCGTGCCTGCCAGGAGCTATTTCTGAGCAGACAGCCAGGAGTAACCCCTGAGCACCGCTGGGTGTGGCCCAAAAACCAAAAAAAAAAAAACAAAAAAAAAAAAAAAAAAAAAAAAAAAAAACAAAAAGAAACAGAAGTAGTGGGGCTGAAGCGATAGCACAGCAAAGAGGGTGTTTGCCTTACACATGATGGACCTGGGTTCAATTTCCGGCATCCCATATGGTCCCCTAAGTAGAGCCAGGAGTAACCCCTGAACACCATTGGGTGTGTCAAAAAAAAAAATAAAAAAGAATGAAGAAACAGAAGTAGAACATGAAGCCAATCTCTTACCCAGGATTTCTAGAGTCAGATAGAGAAGTGAGCTCTGCGTGTTTTCCGCATAACTTTCCAGCTCCTGAATATTCCGGTAGGGTTTGTCATCTAAATCTTTCTCCTGAAGCCAAACAAAGTGTAAATAAACTTTACTGACCTGTCAATTCGTTGCATTAATTATTTAAAAGTCCTAGTTGTGGTGGATGGTGAATGAGGCCTTTCTCAGCTCGGCCTGCGCCTGCAGCCCCTTTGGTCTGTGGGTTCAGGATGATCCACCGCAGTCAGATGAAGTCTCAGGAGACATTCAGCTTTATTACAAGGCCCTAACTGCCATGTACATATTCCTCACATGACCTCTAAGGTAAGCAGCCCCTCTGCATCTATCCTATTGATCTTCCTTGTGCACCTGCCTCTCACCAGCTGTGGGAGGGTCTCACCATCCAGGTAAGGTAGGCAGCAAGTTGGGGGAGGGGTAGCAGTCAATAACTAATAAAAGCACTGTGTCTTTGTCCTAATGAATTCAATGATAAAGAATATCAGTGATTTAGGATTACTGCTAAAGCCAATAACATGAGATTAAAATTGGGGCCAGAGCTAAGGCACAGCACACTGAGGTATTTGACTTGCACAGAGTCAACCTGGGTTTGATCCCCAGCATCCTAGATGGTCCCCCTAGCCCTGCTAGGAGTGATCCCTGAGTGCACTAGGGAGGCAGAGAGAGAAGGAAAGAGAAAAGGAGAGAGGGGGGGAGGATAATGATCGCAAAATGAAAGGAAAAAAAGATAAATATCTTCCACTTACTCTTTCCTCAATGATTTTCATAAGCCACCTTTTAGTCAACTTATGTCTTTTGATGGCCTACAAATAAATAATAAAACAAACCATAAATGAAATAAAGTGTTTTAAGTCTTTGGAAAATGTTAGAAACAACTGTAAACCTGGATAAAACAAAGAAACCAAATAAATACAAACCCTGGGAAGGAAACAAAGGCAAAACCAACATTCCCAGAACCACATTTCAGAATCATTTCCAGGACTTCCAGGGCCTGGGAAAAGGTGTCATGGTCTGAACCAGGCTTAGCATGCAGGGGCCCAGGTCCCATCCTTTGTTTGTTTTTTTTTTTTTTTTTTTTTTTTTGGTTTTTGGGCCACACCCGGCAGTGCTCAGGGGTTACTCCTGACTGTCTGCTCAGAAATAGCTCCTGGCAGGCACGGGGGACCCTATGGGACACCGGGATTCGAACCAACCACCTTAGGTCCTGGATCGGCTGCTTGCAAGGCAAACAATGCTGTGCTATCTCTCCGGGTCCATGGGTCCCATCCCTTGTAACCCAGGGTTCCCCCAATACAGCTGGGAGTGACACCCAAGCACCACCAGGTATGATCACCCCACAGAAAAAGAAAGTCCTCCTGCCAGAAAACAGACAGCACTTAGAGGAAAATGACAGTGGATTGTCCTAAGCGGAGTCAGTATGACGGAATCTACCTCTCTGTCCAAATTTGGATACTTGGGTCACTGTGATCTTAGACATTTGGCGGGGGCCCCCCCCCCCCCCCCCCCCCCCCCCCGCACACCCAGCGGCACTCAGGGGTTCCTCCTGGCAGGCTCGAGGACCATATGGGATGCTGGGATTTGAACCAGGGTTCGTCCTGCGTTGGCTGCATGCAAAGCAAACACCCTACAGGTGTGCTATCGCTCCAGCCCCTGATCATAGACATTTTATTGACAAATATAAGTTTTGTTTTTAAATTTTATTTTAGGAAGGGCCACACCCAGCAGTGTTCAGGGTTACTCCTGGTGGGTTCAAAGAACCATAATAGGATGCTGGGGATCGAACCCAGATCAGGCACATGCAAGGCAAACGCCTTAACCACTGTGCTATTGCTCTGATTCCCTTGTTGGTGTTTTTTATTTGTTTTGTCTATGTAGTTTTCTTTCCTCCAATGCCAAGGATTCAGGCCAACGTTTCATGAACACAAGGCAAGTACCCTACAGCCAACCTAACACATAGCCTCAAATCCAGAATATTTTGAACACCAAAATCTTGTACTGAATTATAAACAAGTAAAAAAGAAAATAGGAATGTATAAGCCTATACCAATAGACAAGAAACTGAGTCAGGGAAGAAATAGGGCCAGGGAGTTAGCACAGAAAATAGAGCACTTTCCTTAAAAAAGGTTGACCTGGGTACAATCCCAAACGGTCTGCCCCAGGCTTTCAGGCAAGATTCTCAAATGTAGAGCCACATAAACCCTGAGCACAGCTCCAGGTGACCTCACACAAAACAAAACCGAAAGAACGTTAGCAGAGGGTTGGAGAGATACACAGCAAGGAGGAAGGACCCTTTCCCCTTCATGTGGCTCACCCAGGTTCAAACCCCAGTATCCCATATGGTCCCCTGAGCCCTCCAGAAGTGATCCCAGTGGGCAGACCCCAAAGTAAGCTCTGAGCACTGCCAAATGTGATCCCCCCAAAAAACAAAACAGAGAATATCTGCACTTCAGTGACCACTTCCTTCTTCCTCTGCAGCAAGGAGGGCCTGGGTTTGGTTCCTAGCAGCCCATATGGTCCTCTGAGCCTTGTCAGGAGAGATTCCTGAATAGAGTGAGGAGTAAGCCTTGAGCATCGCTGGGTGTGCCCCACCCCATAAAAAATGTTTAAAAAAGAAAAAAAAATTTAGACATGCAACAATCTCGCACCAAAAAAAAAAAAAAAACAACAACAACAACAAAAAAAAACCAACCAAAAAAACCCATCAAATAGAAATGTATGGCATAGGGGCTGAAGAGATAGTACAGCAGTAGGGCGTTTGCTTGCATGCAGCCAATCCAGGACAAACAGTTATTCAAATCCCGGCATCCTACATGGTCCCCCGAGCCAGCCAAGAGCAATTTCTGAGTGAGGCCAGAAGTAATCCCTGAGCACTGCCAGGTGTGACCCAAAAACCAAAAAAAAAAAAAAAGAAATAAAGAAAGAAATGTATGGCAAAAAAAGAGGGCTGCATGCCCCCCAACATTGTTTTTCCTCACTGAATGTTGCCAGTGGATTTTTAGGGGGAGCGGGAGTCTCATTCCTACAAAACAGAGAGGCATGGCGGGAAATACCCCAGAGACCTGACCACTGAAATCTCGGTTTCTTGTGCACACACATAGGCTGACCACCAAAGCCAGGCTGGTTTGAGAGTTGGAGCCCCCCCTCCACTGTCCTGGTGGGGCCCAGTAAATCCTCACCTTCCCCAGTTCGACGGCCACAGGCTGCGGAGGGGGGCTGTCCCCCTGGAACATCCCCTCCACCGCGTTCTTCCAGAAGTGTAGGCGCATCTGTCCCAGGGTTTTCTCTGACACTGAGTCTTTAACCTGCCAACAGAGGTTAGAGAGGCCCATGAACACAGGCAACGGACGGACAGACCGACAGAGCGTCATTCCAAACACCTGTTTTCCCTTCCCCTTGAATTACATATCAGCTAGTCATTATCATTATTGGTAGTTACCCCTCCCCATGCCCTACACTTTCTATTAAATATTAATATCACCTAGATGGCCAGGTCTACTCATACCTGGGAGGGGGAGGGGTATCTTAAATAAAGAATAAGAGAGTTGACAAGGGGGAGAAAGTTGAGCCAGATACAGAGAGCTGCAGAGAGCAAGAAAAAAGGAGCAAGGAACCTTGGTCAGGAGGAAGAAAGACAGAGAGAGCTCCTGGGAGAAAGAGAAGGAGACGAATTAGGCAGACATGGCGCAAAGTCCGCACATGGATAGGACCAATGGAATAAACCGAGTTGACTCCAATAAAACTCTGACTGCTTGTGATTACTTCTAGACCATTATCCTGCGCCTTTAGACCCACCAGGCACCGTGCTGTGCAGAGAAAGGCCTCACCCCAACCTAGGACACAACAATTAGTGTCTTAAAGTTGCCAATTAGTGGGTGTTTGACCAAAGACATGAAGGTCTGTTGGAGTAACCAGTCAAAGGTCTACGTATAAAACTAGGAGCGGATGGCAAGGGTAGAGGTGAAGGCTCTTGCACGAGGTACCTGGTCACCTAAGATCCTCAGCACTGCCAGGATGACCCCTGAGCAGAGTCAGAAAAAGGCTCTAAGCACCCTCAAGTATGACCCAGAATTTCCTTATATGTTAAAATAAGAGGGGTTCCTTTAGAAATAAATCACAAGGAATAATTTGCAGCCGTCAGGATGAAGTCATAAAATTTTCCTATACATGGATGTATATGGAATCTATTTGCTGAGTGAAATAAGTCAGAGGGAGAGAGATAGATGCAGAATAGTCTCACTCACTATGGTTTTAAGAAAAATAAAAGTCATTTTTGCAACAATCCTTAGAGACAATGAGAGGAGGGCTGGAACGTCCAGCTTACTTCATGAAGCTCACCACAAAGAGTGGTGAGTGCAGTTATAGAAATAACTACACTGAGAACTACCATAACCATGTGAATGGATGAGGAACTGGATAGCCTACTGAGAGTATAGGTGGGGGTGGGGTGGGATGGAGGGAGATTTGGGACATTGGTGGTGGGAATGTTGCACCAGTGAAGGGGGGTGTTCTTCACATGACTGAAACCCAACTACAATCATGTCTGTCATCAAGGTGTTTAAATAAAGATATATATAAAAGAAAGAAATCACAAGGAAGAGAGAAGAGTTGAATGAAAAGGGATTTAAGAGAAACCAAACATTTCCAACAAATAGGACTTGTTTGAATCATGATCTGAAGAGACAACTGGGAAAACCCATCACTGAATGTTTTTTTCTTTTTTGGGCCACACCCTTTTGATGCTCAGGGATTACTCGTGTCTAGGCGCTCAGAAATTGCCCCTGGCTTGGGGGGACCATATGGGATGCTGGGATTCGAAACACGGTCTTTCTTCATGCAAGGCTAATGCCCTACCTCCATGCTATCTCTCTGGCCCCATAAAGGGAGAGTTCTTTTTTTTTTGTCTTTTTGTTTGTTTGTTTTTGGTTTAGGGGTCACTCCGGGTGGTGGTCGGGGGTTCCTCCTGGTTCTGCACTCAGAAGTCACTCCTGGCAGGCTTAGGGGACCATAGGGGACGTCAGGATTCAAACCGCGGTCTGTTTGGGTCAACCGCATACAAAACAGGCGCCTTACCCTGTAGATCATTCCCACTCAGGAGCGATTTCTGAGGTCAGAGCCAGGAATAAACCCTGATTGTTCCCGGGTGTGGCCCCCAAACAAAACAAAAACAAAACAAAAGGAAAGAAACACTCCAGGGGCTGAAGAGGTAGCACAGCAGTAGGACTTTTGCCTTGCACGCAGCTGACCCAGAATGGACAGTGGTTCCAATCTCAGCATCCCATGTGTCCCGTCCCCTCCCCAGCCTGCCAGGAGTATTTCTGAGCGCAGAGCCAGGAGTAACCCCTGAGCACCACCGGGTGTGACCCCCCGTCCAAAAAATAAAACAGAAACACTCTGGCAGAGGACAATACAGGGTGCCTGGGATCCAACCTGGGCCAGCCAAGTGCAAGGCAAGCATCGGCCCAGTACTATCGCTCCAGCCCCAGCAGTGCTCAGGTGGCCAAGTGGGATCCCAGTCATCAAACCTGGGTTGCAAGGCAAGTACCCTACCCACTGTCTTGTCTCTTCAGCCCCCGCCAGCAGAAGGTCTTTGGAGGGGAGTAATACCAGCCTGAGCCAGCTCCACGTTGAAGGCCCGCAGCGCGACGGCAGAGGCCCTGGCACCCGCGGGCAGCAGCAGCGAACACAAGTAGCCTTCGTAGTCGCGTTTCCTGCAACACAGGCGAGAGGGGGACATGCCCGTCACAGGCAGCCCGGACACGAACTGGACCTGTCGAACACAGGGGAGGCCACACTGGCTGCTGGGTCTCAGAGTTTAGGCATCACAGGGAAAGGTCCCATCCCCTGGACCTCGATTGGGATAGTCTGACTTGGGGAGGAGCTGGGATGTCAGTTCCAGGCCCACTCGGTGTCAGTGCGGGTTCAGTCAAGCTGCAGGAAGAGGAGTCGCCTTTGGCATAAGTGACTCCATTAGGCATTGGCATTCATTCAGGTTTGTGGGGCTGTTTCTGTGCGTCCTTCTCGGGGGAGGTTCCAGGACTACGCTCAGGGGTGCTGGAGTGCCAGGCCCCAACACGCCAGGCGCACATCTGTCTCCCCACACCTGAACGCAGGGTTTTAAACTACAGAAGCACCCCCTAGTGTCCCCCGAGCCTGCCAGGGCGGTTTCTGAGCGTACAGCCGGGAGGATCCCCAAATTGAGCACTGCCCGGTGGGACCCTAAGACCAGAAGTAAATGCGATACAGAAGCAGGGCTGGTGCGATGGCACAGTGCGTCAGTGCTCGCCCGCTGACCCGTGGGGCCCAGCGACCCCAAGCCCGCCTCCGGGCAGCCCTCCGGCCCCGCCGACGCTCACCGCAGCAGCGCCAGGCAGAAGCGCTCGGCTCCCGCCACGGCCGCCCCGCCGCCCGCCGCCACGCTCCGCCCGCAGCCCGCGGGCCCCGGGAGCCGCCGCGCGCGCGCCCACAGGCCACGGGGCGGCGCGAGGCTCCGGCGGAGGAGACCGCAGGCCGCCATGGACGCCGCCATGACACCCGCGCCGCGACCTGCGACCCCGCGGCGCTCGACCAATGGGGCCCGGCCACGCCCCCTCCCGCTTCGAGGCCACGCCCCTGGCCGCGGCGGAAGTGCGGGTCTCGCGAGAGGCGGCAGGCGGCGCTGCGGCCCGCGACCCTGCGTGGCGGGAGGGCGGAGGCGGTCGGCGGGCGCGGGCTGCTGGCTCCGTCTCGGCGCTGCAAGAGCTGACGGGCGCACGTGCCGCTTTCCGCGCGTGTGCCATGCTCCGTGGGCGTGCCACGTTTCGTGGGCGCACCACATCTTGGTGAGGGCCACGTTTCGTGGGTCGCCACTTTTCGTGCGTGTGCCACGTCCCGTGGGTGTGCCGCATTTCGCGAATGGCCGACAGTTTGCATGACACGCACAGGAGAAACATGGCACCGCCACGAAACGTGGGACCTCCGTGAAACGTGGCACATTCATGAAACATGTGCATGAATGTGCCACATTTCATGGGAGTGCCATGTTTCTCCTGTGAGTGTCACGTTCAGTGGGCATGCCACATTTTTGCATGTGCGCCACGTTTCGTGGAAGTGCCACGTTCAGTGGGGCACGCCACATTTCGTGGACGTGCCACGTTTTGTGGATCGCCACTTTCCGTGCATGTGCCATGTTCAGTGGGCTGCCACGTTTCGTGGGTGTGCCACTTTTCCGTGAGTGCCATGTTTCATGGATTGGCACCTTTTGTGGGCGTGCCACGCTTCGTGGACGTGCCACGTTTCGTGGATTGCCACTTTTCGTGGATGTGCCATGTTCAGTGGGCTGCCACATTTCGTGGGTGTGCCACTTTTCCGTGAGTGCCATGTTTCGTGGATTGCCACGTTTCGTGCGTGTGCCATGTTCAGTGGGCTGCCACATTTCGTGGGTGTGCCACTTTTCCGTGAGTGCCATGTTTCATGGATTGGCATCTTTTGTGGGCGTGCCACGTTTCGTGGGTGTGCCACTTTTCCGTGAGTGCCATGTTTCATGGATTGGCACCTTTTGTGGGCGTGCCATGTTCGGTGGGCTGCCACGTTTCGTGGGCGTGCCACTTTTCCGTGAGTGCCATGTTTCATGAATCAGCATATTTTGTGCATGTGCCACGTTTTGTGGGCATGCCATGTTTCGTGGACGTGCCACGTTCTGTGGGCGTTCCACGTTTCGTGGGTGTGCCGTGTTTCATGTGCTGTGCCACGTTTCGTGGATTGCCATCTTTCATACGTGTGCCACGTTCTGTGGGTGTGCGTGTTTGGCGAAGTGTGCCACATTTCGTGGATGTGCCACGTTCCGTGGGTGTTCCACGTTTCGTGGGTGTTCTGTTTTTGTTGGAGAGTGCCACGTTTCGTGGATGTGCCATGTTCCGTGGCATGCCACATTTTGTGCACGTGCGGCGTTTCGTGCGTGCCACGTTCTCTTCTGCACATGCCACACGAAACTCAGCACACCCTGAACAGGTGTTGCAGAGGAACTGTCCCGCTGCTGATGGGCTCCTACACCTGAGCAGGCTGTCCATGGGTTGCTGGAGTCTGGGCGCGTCCCTGCGCGGTGCTCCAGGGCTGGAGGTGAAACCTGCTTCTCCTCAAGTTGAATGTTCTCTCGTGACCCATCGATCAGTCCACATGGCCGGCCCACACTGTCCCGCCAACCCTGTTTTGCCTGGTGTCCCCTGAGACTGAGACTGGAAAACTTGCCGGGACTTCGTGTCCACATTTTCAAACCCCCAAAGCCAAATCTCGTCTTCCTGTTTATGTGGACACTGTCTCCTATGGCCACGGGGCCTATGCTTCCTTCTCTCTCCCAAGTGTAAATGAGCTGGTGCCCATCCACTCTTTTTCCTTGACAGGACACAGGAGAGGAGCCCATCCAAGGAACCCGCTTCATTACTGCTTACAAGTTCTTTTCTTTTTTTCTGTGCAGAAGACCTACCCGTGTTTCTCCACACCTTCCGTATAACTTTACTTGGGGGCCACATCCTGGGGAGCTCAGGAGTTACTCCTGGCTCTGCACTCAGAAATTACTCCTGGAAGACTCGGGTGATTGAACCTGGGGTGGCCGCTTGTAATGTAAGGCAAAACTCTCTTCGCTGTGCTATCACTCCAGCCCCCACTCTATATAACTTTTATTTGATTAATAGAACATGGCTACAACATTTTCCTGCACGATAATTAAACTTTTTGTTTTGTTTTGGGGGCCACACCTGGTGACGCTCAGGTGTTACTCCTGGCTATGCACTCAGAAATTGCTCCTGGCTATGGGATGTTGTGGGATTCAACCGCAGTCCGTCCTGGGTCAGCTGCATGCAAGGCAAATGCCCTACCACTGCGCCATCACTCCAGCCCCCCTATTTAAATTTTTACTGGGGGACAGAGAGGTAGTGCAGTAGTTAGTAAGCCTGCCTTGCAGCACCCACCCAGGTTTAATCTCTTCTAACATGTGAACTTCCCAAAAAAGAGAATCAATGAGGGTTCCCAGGTGGTTCCCTCAGCATTGCTGGGGTGGCCCTGGTGGTCCCTAGCACTGCAGGGCCAGAGCAGCAACACATTCTCAGATTCTGGCACTGAACCACAAGCTCATTATCTGAGTACCCCTGAGAGAGGCCCAGGACCTTCTGAGCACCACTTGGGACGCCCCAAAACCATCAGAAACTGTGTCAACCCAGTCAGCCTGTAAGAGTCAACTTCCATCTTCCGATGTGTTTGGGGCCAAGAACCTCCCTCACTCAAAGCTGATGGCCAGGAAAGAACCAGTGCTAAGCTCATGACCAGAGACATTTTATGCCATTCCAACAATGCTTATATAGGACAAGAACTGGGAAATTGTGCAGTGTGAGGACCAGGGATAACAGAAAGATAGGGACCGTACGGGATGCCAGGAATCAAACCAGGGCCTGTCCTATGTTGGCTGCGTGCAAAGCAAACGCCCTACCACTGTGCTATTACTACAGCCCTTTATCTATTTTTGGGTTTAGGGGCCACATCCATCAGAGGTACTCCTAGCTCTGTGCTCATTTGTGACCTCTGGCCATGAGGTACTGGGAATTCAGACTACTATAGGCTACTATAGGACAGAAACCCAGGGTCAGGCCAGACATCTGGGTGCATGTCTACACCCCCCATGGCTCTTTCTGTCTTTGAGGTGGAGCGGACCTTCGGTGCTGTGGCTACTAAAAGGGGTGTGCCACAACACACAGGATTTCTTTTCCAGGCCTGTCCCCTGCAGGTGCTGCTGGGGCCACCGTGGCTGAATGAAGGGCATGAACTGAGAGCATGGTCAAAGGGCCTTCATGAAATGCCAACAAAAGACACTGAGCCAGGGCGAGGGGAGAAGTGAGATGCCCTGGGCATGGCTCGATGAATGGAAACATCCTGAGTAACAAACATGTTGAACATGGCCCCAGGGGTGCCCCTTGGCACAGCCATGGAACCAATAGGGACCTCACTGGCCATTCTCCCCAGAGGTCCTTTAGGTTCTGGCTATCCTGAGAGTTGAGTCCAGTCCTGTACCTTATCTGCCTGCATTGGGTCCCAGCTATCCGCTCTGCTGTCCCCTCTGGTCCCAGGCACAGCAGCTCTGGAGGTCAGCAGGGGGACTGGAGGGAAGGACTGGGACTGGAGCACTGACCTTTGTTCCTCCCCGGAGTGCTCAAGCCCGCTGACCGTGCCCTGGACGCTTTGCTGGGCACATAGGCAATGACGTCACCCTGCACTATCCCCACCCCCACTGTGCTCTGTAATTTAGGTCCTGCCCTCCTCCTGTGTTTCCTGAACCCGGCTCCCCTGTGGTGACGCCAGGTGGAAACAGAAGGCGGCCACCCCCGCACCGGAACTGCCCTATGGACAGGCTGGGGTGTTGTCACACATCGTGTTTCTGACCCACTGACTGGGGAAAGAAAAACCTTGGCCCACATTCGCTCTCCAGAAAGTCATGGAAAGGAACTTGGGACTCAGGCAAGGACAGTTTGTAAACACAGAGAGAACATTCCTCTGGGGAGGCTCCCAGAACCGGGGCGGGGCAGCTGTTAGCATGTTCCCAAGCACCCTCACACATGCCACCAGGGAGGGACCCTGAACCACAGTCCCTTCACCTGGACCCTCCCAAATCCAGCACTGTCCCTGCTCTGTCCCCCACCCTGCTCAGCAATAGGTGGCCCTGCAGATAATACTGAGAATTGGGGTCTGGCTTCTTTCTCTCTCCAATGACACAGCCTCGTCTAGACCACAGTGGTCTGTTGTCCAGATGACCCCTGCACCTCCACTCCAGCTTCAGTCCACCCACTGGTCTGGTTACACACCTTCCAGTTCCCCTCTGCCTTTGCCCACTCTTTCTGGCTTTCTGAGTGACAGCAAGAGGAAAAGTTTATGGATCCAACAGCAGGAAAAGCTTCAGTGGCTATGGTCACAGAGAACAAAGTTGGAGGAATCAGGGCCAAGAAGAGGAAGGGCAGAATAGAATCTTTTCTTTTCTTTTTTGGCTTTGGGCCACACTCAGTGCTCAGGGGTTACTCCTGGCTCTGCTCTCAGTCTTGGTAGCTCAGGGAACCATATAGGATGCCAGAGATTGAACCTGGCTCAGTAGCGTGCAAGACAAATGCCCTCTCTCTGCAATCGCGCCGGCCCCAGAACAAAAAAAGTTTTGTGAACAGAAATAACTAAATGATGAAAAAACACAGCTGTGTAAATCAGAGAGGCTGGTGGGTTCATGGACATATCCAAGCCTTTTCAAACACTGCGGTGCAGAATTCAGTGGCCCCTGCTTATTAGTGGTTTGTGGGATTGGTATAGTGAGTCACAACTGGCATTTGGGGAACCAAAACCAAAACAAAATAAAACAAAGCAAAACAAAACAAAACAAAAAAACCCACCAAGTTTAGCAGGGGAGAAATAAAAAGCCCAAGCATATTTACTGAGCTATTGCTCCATGAAAGTCTTGTTTTCGTTTTGATTGCTAGATGGTGATGTCAAATGGGTTTCCTCGGCCTGGGCTATAGGCAGTCATGTGAGAGGCATGGCTGGCTGCCCACAAGCCCACCCTGTTCTCCAGCCATAACAAACCGCTCTTGGGGCCCCAGCCCAGGCCACTTTCAACTCCCCGGGACAGCCACTTCCTGTTCCTTTTATGTGGAACGACCCGGCCACTGCATCCACCCAAGGCAGCTAGCTCCTTCTGCAGACTCAGCCTAGGCCACCCTTCTGGAACCCTCTGCCTGCTTCTTCTCTGAGCTGGCGCCCAGGACAGGGCACATGGAACACTGGGCAGGTGTCAGGCACCTCCCCCTCTGCTTTCTACCTGCCTGATGTTGGGGTCTCCCAGAAGGATTACTGGTTCCTAGAGCCACACATGGGATGGCGGAGTCACAGAGAAAGGCCTTCTGTTTATTTTTGCTTTGGGGCCACACCCAGTGGCACTCAGGGGTTACTTCTGGCTCTTCGCTCAGAAATTGCTCCTGGCAGGCTATGGAATGCTGGTTGGCAGCATGCAAAGCAAATGCCCTACCGCTGTGCTATCACTCCAGCCTCAGAGGAAGGCTTTTTCATAGAAGGATACAGATCAGCAGGTGGATCATCTGCAGCACATTTTCAGCAGGAAGTGAAAAAAGCAAGGTGTGCAGTACTGTGTGAGCATGAGTTGGGGAGAGAGAGAGAGAGAGAGAGAGAGAGAGAGAGAGAGAGAGAGAGAGAGAGAGAGAGAGAGAGAGAGAGAGAGAGAGAGAGAGAGAGAGAGAGAGAGAGAGAGAGAGAGAGAGAGAGAGAGAGAGAGAGAGAAGCAGCCAGAGAAGAGCTTTGGAAGACTCTCAAGGGAAGGGAAAGGGGACCAGTGTTAACCCCAAGACACAGACACAGGAGAGCAGGAGATAAACCATCCACTCTTGGAATCTTGATCTCTCTGTTCTCTGTGTAGGTTCCCAAGGGCTAAAATGAATGAACATCTCCAGGGGCCAGGGTGTGCTCAAGGTCTTTTTCTGTGGACCACCAGTTCCATCCCCGGCATCACACATTTACCAGGAGCATCACCAGAGGTGTCCACCAGGACTCTGACCAAATAATCATTCATCTAAGTATCTTTAAAGGCAAGAGATAGAAGAAAGCCAAGATGTAAGCCCACAATTCCATAATGTATATTATAGAAAGGAAGGCCTGATTGCAGGTGGGGGGTATTCTTGACAAATTAAAAGGTGAATATTGGGGCCAGAGCTAAAGCACAGTGGGGAGGGTGTTTGCCTTGCATGAGGCTGACCTGGGTTTGGTCCTTGATATCCCATGTGGTCTCCTGAGCCTACCAGGAATAATTTTTTCTCTGGCCCCTTTTTAAATAATTTTTATTTTGACCAAAGTAGATTACAAATCTTTCACAGTAATATTTTAGGTACATAGTGACATTGAATCAGGGGCATTCCCACCACCAATGTTGTCCTCCCTCCATCCCTGTTCCCAGCATGCATCCCATATCCCCTTCATTTGCCCTCCGGGCTGCTACTATAAGTGGTTCCCTCTGTCTCTAGTTTGTTGTAGATTGGGTATTGATTCTATTGTCACTGGCTTTGGATTTGGTGTTTAAGTCTGATCATTTTTGATTTCTACTCAATGTTCATACGACTGTTTGGTCTTGGTAACCTCCATTATTTTCTCCTCAATTTATGAGGCAGAACAAGATGGTTCAAGTTATGTGGTTATGTTTAAAGGAAAGAAAAATAAAGGGGGGCAAAAATCAAACTAGCAAAAAACGGGAGGAGTCCTTCTAGAAGCTATAAATGTCAATTTAAGAGAAGAAAGGAAAAAAATTAAGAAAAACATAACAACAATTCAAAAAAATCTATCAAACAAAAAAAACCCTGAAAAGCACCACAGCAATAAAGACAATAACCAAACAATAACCACGTTCCTGAAATAAAAACAAAACAAAGAAAAAAAAGAAAGAAAAAACAAACAACAACAACAAGAACAACAACAAAATTAATTTGTGCTTCTCTCTCTCTCTTTTTTTTTTGCATAGGCACAGTAAATATTGGGGAGATTGGAACGGGAATTCCCTTTTCCTAAGAGATACAGGGTTTCTCCTCCCTTGAAGTATACTGTCATGGGAATAACTACAGGATCCATACATGCTCTTTTACTCTCCCCTAGGTCCTTTTGTGGTGTCTGGAAACTTTCCACTCAGTTTTGGATGATAAAATCAGGCCTTTGTAACTAGAGATCTTGGTATTTGCACAGGTCTTAAGAGCCTAGGATGGAGTCTTTCTTTACGGTTCTAGAAATCTGTTCCATCACTGTTGTTTTAACCAGTGTTCTGTAGGTTAGTGGTCTTGGTGTTTGTACCGCTCCTAGGATGAAGTCTAGGATAGAGTCTTTTTTATGTTTCCAGAAGTTCTGCTCAGTTGCAGTTGTCTTGGTCAGACCTCTGGAATTAGAAATCTTGACTGATAAGTCAAAGCCTAGACTAGGGTCTTTTTTATTGGTCCCAGGGTAAGTTCTGCCCAGTCATGGTTGTCACAGTCAGTCTTCTATAGTTAGCAATCTTGGCTTTTGCACAGATCAAAGGATGACGTGTCTTCTGATTTCGTCTTATCCTTAGGTGGTGAGATAAGACAACCTGCTCTTAGATCAAGTTGTTGCTATTTCCTCATTTTCAGGATGTCTTATCAAAACTGGCACTTGTTGGTGTCAGAGCAGTATTAAGAATGTTCCAGAAGGAAAAAAAATGTTTCAGAAGGGGGCTGGAGAGATAGCATGGAGGTAAGGCATTTGCCTTGCATGTGGAAGGATGGTGGTTCGAATTTCGGCATCCCATATGGTCCCCCGAGCCTACTAGGAGCGATTTCTGAGCATAGAGCCGGAGTAATCCCTAAGCACTGCTGGGTGTGACTCAAATACCCCCCCCCCCAAAAAAAAAGAATGTCCCAGAGGGAGTTTGGCTCCTGAAGCTGTTGCAGGGAACTGTGTTGATTCTATGTCTGAGATCTAGGGTTCAGGGTTGGACGGTCACTGTCTAATCACATGTAATCTAATTTGGGGGCCACATGACATGTTCAAGTGGGGAGGCGCCCTTGTATTTTAAAATGTATGAGTTCTTATCCCTAGTAGATAAGAGCTTGTTTCCTTTTTTTGGGAGGGGCACACCTGGTGACGCTCAGGGGTTACTATGCGCTCAGAAATCGCTCCTGGCTTGGGGCCCATATGGGACACTGGGGGATAGAACCACGGTCCCCCCAGGTCAGTCACGTGCAAGGCAAATGCCCTACTGCTGTGCTACCACTCCGGCCCCAACACATAACTTTTTTTGGGGGGGGCCACACCCGAGGGTGCTCAGGGGTTACTCCTGGCTGTCTGCTCAGAAATAGCTCCTGGCAGGCACGGGGGACCATATGGGACACCGGGATTCGAACCAACCACCTTTGGTCCTGGATCGGCTGCTTGCAAGGCAAACGCCGCTGTGCTATCTCTCCGGGCCCAACACATAACTTTTTAATACAACAAATGAATTTGTGTCCAGGGAGTCACTATAGCACAGTGGGAAGGACATTTGCTTTGCATGTGGCTGACCTGGATTTGAAGCTCAGCATTCTATATGGTTCTCTGAGCCTGCCAAGAGTCATTTCTACATGTAGAGCCAGGAGAGCTGCCAGGTGTGACCCAGAAACAAACAAACAAAAAATCGTCAGTTTAAAGCAAATCAAGAATTTTGGGGGTTTTTCCCCCCTGCTTCATGGCACAATGGTAAAGTTGTTCTGCCCTTACCAGAGGCAAACAGACAGGGAGGGTGGAATTGTAGCATTGGGGATGAACACCCTAGAGAGCTTGGGGAAGACCCCGGGTCCCACGTAAGACAGACTGATGAACAGTTGAGGGCCAGCAGCAGCAGGACCAGTGAAATCCAGGCTCCTGGGGAGAATGTTTGCATCTAGACTCCTTCTGCCTGTCCCTTTCCCCATCTCCAATCTCTTCGCCTCATTGAAATGGCCTTTCCTACCTACCTCATTGCTGGAACTGAAAGAGCTGCTTATGACATGCCTGGGTTTCTGTAGCAATCTTAAAATAAATGCCCAGTTGTCTGCAGCCCTGAGTAAAGTAATCTACACTAATAATAGGTAATTGCGCTGTGAATTCTCCTAATAAGGAATAAACTCATTCCGTGCCAGTAGCTAGGCTACATGTTCTAACAGGAACTCAGAGGAGACCAGCAGGATCTTTTCAACCTGGTCACTGAGCTGGGCCAATGTTGCTACAAGAGTCCCAGTCAAAAATGCATTCCTGGGGCTCTAGAGATAGAGGATTCAAGGGTTAAAATACTTGTCTTGCATGTGGCCCACCAGGATTTGATCCCCAGCACCGTATTTGGTCCCAAATCCAACAGGAGTGATCCCTGAGCACAGCCAGGTGTGGTCCAGACCTCCTCTCCTCCAAAAAGGTAAAACTATATGTGTGTGTGTGTTTTATCTTATATAAACATACACACATATATGTATATGTATAGTGTGTGTGTGTTGCCTTTGCACTGACCCAGGTTCGATCCCCAGCATGGGATCCCCTGAAACAACAAAGAATGATTCCTGAGCACTTTCAAGAACCCCCCACAAAAAACCCCAAAGAAACCTTTTTCAAGGCATGAACCCTTTATATGTAATCACACATGCAAAATGACAGTGCACAACAATTTTCAATGCAGTTTTTGTTTGTTTCTTTGTTTGGTTTTTGGGTCACGCCCGGCAGCGCTCAGGGGTTCCTCCTGGCTCTATGCTCAGAAATCGCCCCTGGCAGGCACAGGAGACCATGTGGGATGCCGGGATTCGAACCACCGTCCTTCTGCATGGAAGGCAAACGCCTTACCTTCATGCTATCTCTCAGGCCCCTTCAATGCAGTTTTATTTGATTTTTGACTTGGTTTAGTTTTAGCTTTTGGGGCCACTCCTCACAATACTCAGAGCATACTTCTGGCTCCGTGCTCAAAGATCACTCCTAGGGTGGTTCAGGGGGCTACAGATGGTATGAGTTATGTTAAACATGTGAACTGGGGTCTACCACAGAAAGCAAGCAACTTGCCTACTGTCCTATAGCTCCAGTGGTACATGAGTTACAGAAAAAGTCTGGAGCGAGCGAACCAGTGTCTTCAATGGAGGGTGGTTTACCAACTGACCAACTGTGTTGTTGTTTAATTAAGCAAACCCCCTCTCAAGAGGAAGTTCTTTTTTTTTTTTTTTTTTTGTTCTTGGGTCACGCCCGGCAGTGCTCAGGGGTTACTCCTGGCTCTAAGCTCAGAAATCGCCCCTGGCAGGCACGGGGGACCATATGGGATGCCGAGATTCTAATCACTGTCCTTCTGCATGGCCTTACCACCATGCTATCTCTCCGGTCCCAAGAGGAAGTTCTTGAACTGAGTCAAGAAGGATGAAATAGAAAACAAGAAGCAGATAACTATGTCCCTCTCATGCACAAGGAGGCGTTAATGTTTTCTCTTTCTCTGTCTCTGTTTCTCTCAGTGTTGTCTCTGTCTGCCTCTCTCTCTGTTCTCTCGCCTCTCTCTCTCTCTCTCTCTCTCTCTCTCTCTCTCTCTCTCTCTCTCTCACACACACACACACACACACACACACACACTCTCTGAGGGAGATGAATCACAGAAAACTGTCTCCCTGGACAGCCAAGTGCCAGCCAAGGAAGAGTTGGCATTCTCTTTGAGAATTTCTCAGGATGCCCAGGGTGTCAGGAGATCTTGAACAGATCTAGGCAAAAGACGCTTCCTGCTTCCTGTTTTCTTAACATACGAAGGCAGAGGCGGGGGAGGGAGGAGGGGGGTGCGCTTAGAGATAGCATAGCGGTAGAGCGTTTGCCTCACACACTGCCAACCCAGGACGGATCGTGGTTCATTTCTTGGCATCCCATATGGTCCCCCGAGCCTGCCAGAGATGATTTCTGAGCTCAGAGCTAGGAGTAACCCAAAACAAAACAAAAACAAAAAGACAAAAAAAAGTGCTGGGGGCACTAAGACAGCAGCCTCCGGAGGGCACTTGCCTTGCACACAGCCAACCAGGGTTCCATCCACAGCATCTATAGCCCTCCAGGAGTTATTCCTGAATGCGGAGCCAGGAGTAACCCCCAAACAAGACAAAACAAAAGACTCAAGAGACAAAGTCCCTTGTCATCAGTGAGTCGGTTGGTAGTCACACACACACACACACACACACACACACACACACACTCTCTCTCTCTCTCTCTCTCTCTCTCTCTCTCTCTCTCTGTCTCTGTCTCTCTGTCTCTGTCTGTCTCTCTCTCTGTCTCCCTCTCTCACACACACACTCTGTCTCTGTCTCTTTCTCTGTCTCTCTGTCTGTCTGTCTCTCTCTCTCTCTCTCTCTCTCACACACACACACACACACATTCTCTCTCTGTCTCTCTGTCTCTGTCTGTCTCTCTGTGTCTGTCTGTCGTCTGTCTGTCTGTCTGTCTGTCTGTCTCTCTCTCTCTCTCTCTCTCTCTCTCTCTCTCACACACACACACACACACACACACACACACACACAAACTCCATACTTCAGGTTTGGCTACCCCCCGCCCCCAACTCCCAGAGGCTGATTTCTGATCTGAACCAAACAGCATCCAAATGCCAGCCGCACATATTCTGAGATCTTCAAACAAATACAAGTGGTTGGAGCCGGGGGAGGCTGTTTGGCTCTGCAGAAAACAGGCTGGTTTTCCTGGCTCTGGCTGTTTGTTTATTTGTTCCTTTGTTGGCTTCCTGGCTTTCTGTTTGGAAGAAGAGAAGTGGAGGAGGGGGTGATAAGACAGTATTTTATGTGGTACATCCCGTTCTCTTGGGCAAGCAGTTTGGAGTGGAGGCTTTTCAAGTTTTCCAGTTCACGGCTCCGGGACAGTTTGTTCAAGCCAGCGCGCTGCAGTGCAGGAAGGGACTGGAAAGGCAGCCCTAGTGGGGCCAGCGGACACCCTACGGGCTGCCATGAGCACCCTGGCCCCTGGGGACCTGCACCCAAGTCCCCGCTCTGTGTCCATCACTCTTGACGTCTGACTGGGGTCCCAGCTCAGTACAGCTTGTACAAGGAATCTGTTCTTTTCTGTTGTTTGTTTCTTTTTTTTTTTTTTTTTTTTTTTGGTTTTTGGGCCACACCCGTTTGACGCTCAGGGGTTACTCCTGGCTATGTGCTCAGAAATCGCTCCTGGCTTAGGGGGACCATATGGGACGCCGGGGGATCGAACCGCGGTCCTTCCTTGGCTAGCGCTTGCAAGGCAGACACCTTACCTCCAGCGCCACCTACCCGGCCCCTTTTTTTTTTAATTTTATTTAAACAACTTGATTACATACATGATTGTGTTTGGGTTTCAGTCATGTAAAGAACACCACCCATCACCAGTGCAACATTCCCATCACCAATGTCCCAAGCCTCCCTCCTCCCCACCCGACCCCCGCCTCTGTTGTTTGTTTCTAATGTTTTGTGGTGGCTTTGGTTTGGGGCCATACCTGGTGGTATTCCAGGGGCTCATCCCCAGCTCTGAGCTCACAAATCACTCCTGGAGGTGCTGGGGGACCTTCTGGGATGCTAGGGATCGAACATGAGTTGGCTGTGTGCCAGACAAACCGCTGCTATACAATCCCTCCAGCCCTTTTCTTTTTCTTTTTTTCCCCCTCCTTTTCAATATGATTGATTTGGGGGTGGGGTACACCCAGCAGCACTCAGGGGTTACTCCTGGCTCTCTGCTCAGAAATCACTCCTGTCAGGCACAGGGGACCATATGGAATGCCGGGATTGCAAGGCAAACGCCCTTCTGCTGTGCTATGTCTCCAGCCCCAATATGATTGATTTTTTAAAAATATATACTTTAGGTAACATGGTTACAATAGAATAAACATCTACCCTGAAATCCAATTATGAATAACCTTGTAATTTCACGATGACTAAATTAAAAAAAATTTTTAAATAGAGTTAATTGGGGCCAGAGCTATGATAAAGTGGGGAGGGCGCTTGCCGGGCATGTAGTAGATGCAGATTCAATCCCTGGTATGCCATAGGGTCCCCCAAGCACAGTCAGGAATGATTCCTGAGTATAGAATTAGGTCTGAACTCTGAGCATCACCCACTAGGTGTGAACCCCAAACAAAAACAAACATTTAGAGTTAATAGGGCCAGAGTGATAGTACAGCAGGGAGGGCATTTTCCTTGCACGCAGTCAACTGAACCTGCCAGGAATAACTTCTGAGCTCAGAGCCAGGAGTAACCCCTGAGCATGGCCCCGAAAGAAACAAATAAAAGGAATTAACTTTTATAGTTCCGCAATTTCAGCACCATCACAGCACCCAGAACCCTGTCACCCTGTCACTTTTCCTCCACCCACCCTCTCCACAGTCACCGGAATCTGTTTTGTAATCCAAGGCCAAGAATTTATCATTGTTCCAAACTGTCTAGTCCTTTCTTTTGTTTGATTTGTTTTGTTTGGAGGCTGCACCCGGCAGTGCTAAGGGCTCACTCCTAGCTTTTCACTCCTGGAGGGGATTGGGGGACCCTATGGGGAGCGGGAATTGAACCCAGGTCCGCTTTGTTGCTTAACTATCTGCTCAGCGCTGGTATCACCTTTCCCTTGTTTTGTCTCTGTACACACCGGAGAGTGATGGCATCCAATATTTGACTTCCATCTGACCTATTTTGCTTCAAGTGACATCCCCTAGTTCCATCCCGGTTGCAGCCAAGTGCAAGATTGCATCTTTGTTTTCTTTTTTTTGTTTGTTTGTTTGTTTTTGGGTCACACCCGGCAGCACTCAGAAGTTACTCCTGGCTCTATCGCAGAGCTCGCTCCTGGCAGGCTCAGAAGACCATATGGGATGCTGGGATTCAAACCACCGACCTTCTGCATGCAAGGTAAACAACTTACCTCCATGTTATCTCTCCAGCTCCAGATTGCATCTTTCTTGATAGCTGCAGAGCATTTAGCATTTCATGGTGTTTATAGACCACAATCTCTTTTTTCAAAAATAGAAATTCTTTACTTGAATCACCGTGAGAAACACAATACAAAGTTGTTGATGGTTGAGTTTCAGTCATACAGTATACATTACTCTTCACCAGGGCACATATTCTGCCACCAGTGTCCCCACTTTCCCTCTTGCCCTCCCCACTGCCTGCCTCAATGGCAGATATTTTTCCTCTCTCTCTGTCTCTCTCTCTTTCTCTCTGTCTCTCTCTCTGTCTCTCTGTCTCTCTGTCTGTCTGTCTGTCTGTCTCTCTCTCTCTCTCTCCATAACTTACTTCTTTTTTGGGGGGAGGGGGGCTTTTGAGTCACACCTGGCAGCACTCAGGGGTTACTCCGGGCTCAGAAATCGCTCCTGGCAGGCCCGGGGGACCATATGGGATGCTGGGATTCGAACGAACCACCATCCTTCTGCATGCAAGGAAAACACCTTACCTTCATGCTATCTTTCCAGCCCTCATTACTTACTTCTTTATCCAACCCTCTGTTGTTGGACTTTGGGTTGTTTCCATAGCCTAGCTGTTGTACTGTACTAAGAGCTGCAATAAATATGAGTACATAAGTTGCTGCCTTTTACTTTAAAGAAGGTGCATCATATAGTTGACATAGCTGACCATTATACATTTGTTTCCAGATAAGTGAGTTATTTATTTTTTTAAAAAAAAAAAGAATAGAAAGAAAAAAGAAAAAGAGAAGAAAGTTTAAAAAAGAAAAAAGTGCAGTAGCAAGGAAATTTGTGAAAATAATTGTATCTCCAGTGAAGTCATTAATACAGTGGCATTAATACAAAGGTTTAGTAAGCTCTTGTTCGCTATCCATTCTGCTAAATGTGCATACCATCTATAGAGATGATAGCATCAAACAAATGAAGTTGTCCCGAAATTCAAAGCACTATTACTGATACTGTGGCTTTAAGGGGTATGTTCTCAGCTGCCAGGACTCCTGAAAGAAAGAAAATAGGGAGGAAAGTGCCCACACTTGCTCCAAAAAGCCCCAAGGACCAGCATTCTTGGGGCTGGAGTGATAGCACAACAGGTAGGACATCTGCCTTTCGTGTGGCCAACCCAGGTTCGGTTTCCTGCATTGTATATGGTTCCCAATCCTGCCAGGAGTGATTTCTGAATGTAGCACCTCAGAAATGCGCTAGTGTGGCCCCAAATAAGACTGACATACCTGAAGTTTGGTCAGATTGGTGTCCCCTAAGGGAATCGTTGAGGAGTGCTGAGGCAGGGCCACCAGGAAAACAAGAGAATGGTGGTTCTAGGTGATGGATGCAGCAGGCATGGCTTGGGTGGGCGCTTAGCCTGCCTTCTCCTCCCAAGATTGTCACCTTTCTGCTGCGTGGCCAGCAGACCCATGATCTTTCATGGCTTGGTTGACATCTCATTTGAGAAAAGAGTGAGTCTAGGAATCTAGTCTGGTTCAAACCTGGTGACTGCGTTTGTGGGTGTGGTTACAACTCCATATGTGTTTTTCTTTTGTTAATTATTTCTTGTATTCTTAGGGTAGATGCCAAGAAATGAAATCCCTGGGAACTGTATATTACTTTTTTGAGGTTTTCCGTAGAGACTGAGCCATAGTCCATTCCCAGCAATAGTGGGGGAGGGAGAGAGAGAGAGAGAGAGAGAGAGAGAGAGAGAGAGAGAGAGAGAGAGAGAGAGAGAGAGAGAGAGAGAGTAGTATTGACTGCTTCTCCATCCCTCTTTCTTTTCTGGTTTTTTTTTTTTTTTGTGGGTCATACCCAGCAGTGCTCAGGGATTACTCCTGGCTGTCTGCTCAGAAATAGCTCCTGGCAGGCACGGGGGACCATATGGGACACCGGGATTCGAACCAACCACCTTTGGTCCTGGATCTGCTGCTTGCAAGGCAAACACGCCGCTGTGCTATCTCTCCAGGCCCACCTTCTTTTCTTTCCCCTTTTTCTTTTTCTTTTGGGAGGGGGCCACACCCTACAGTGCTCAGGGATTACTCCTGATTCTACACTCAGAATTTATTCCTAATGGAATCCCAGGGATCGAAGCCTGGTTGGCCACAAGCAAGGCAAGCAACCTCCCTGCTGTACTCCAACCTTTTCTTTTCTTTGTTTTGTTTTTTGGTTCACAACGGGCAGTGCTCAGGGGTTACTCCTGGCTCTCTATTCAGAAATCACTCCCGACAGGCTCCGGGGACCATATGGGATGCTGGGATTCCAACCACTGTCTGTCCTACATTGGCTGCATGCAAGGCAAATGCCCTACCACTGTGTTATCTTCCCTCCCCCCCTTTTTTCCTTTCATTTTTTGGGCCATGTACCCAGGGCTTTCTCCTGGCTCTGGTCTCAGAAATCACTTAGGGCAGTGCTCAGGAGAACCATAGAGGGTGTCAGGGATTTAACTCAGTCTGGCCAGGTGTGAAGCAAACATCTTACTCAGAGTTCTCTCTACACCAGCTTCCCTGTCCTGTTTTTTTGGTTTTTGGGTCACACCCGGCAGTGCTCAGGGGTTATTCCTGGCTCTATGCTCAGAAATCCACCCTGGCAGGCTCAGGGGATCATATGGGATGTCGAGAATCGAACCACTGTCCTTTTGCATGCCCTGCCTCCATGCTATCTCTCCGGCTCCTTTTTACTATTTTTTTAGTTGAATCATCTTAAAACACACAGTTACAAGGCTGTTGATGGTTGAGTTGAAATCACATTTCCTGCCACCACTGTCCCAGATTTCTCTTATGGGGGGGGGCCCCACTTTTCTTCTCTCTCTTCCTCCCCCATTTTCTCTGTCTTTTTGATCTCTGCCCTTATCACTAGCCCAGATGGTATCTCATTGTGGTTCTGATTTGCATCTCTCTGATAAGAAGTGACAATGAGCACTTTTCATTTGCTCTCTGGCTGTCACACACACACACACACACACACACACACACACACACACACACCAGCACTCTGGAGAACACAGGACAAGCCTGGTTCAATTTCCAGTATCCCATATGGTCCCCCAGGAGGGGGATTTCTGAGTGCAGAGCCAGGAGTCACCCTTGAGAACTGCTGGGTGTTATCCCTCAAATAAAAGAGTGCCATCTCTCCCTGGATCCTTGCCCCCAAGGGTCCAGATAGATCTAGCACTGCTTGGCCATCATACCAACCTGGGCCAGCCTCTCAAGTCTAGTAATTTCCAACCCAGTACACTTGGACAGGCTGAAACTGAGCGCGTAGCCCCATCACTGTGACTGCCAGGGGTCCAGCCACCAAACCCCTTGGTCCTTCCAGACTCCTTTTCGAGGGAGACCCTGAGCCCTGGCTTCCAGCAGAGCATCCCCCTGCCATGGACCAAGGTCAGGGCTGGTATATGCGGCGGCCCTGTGGACACCTCACAAGCCCTGCTGCCCTGCCTCTCATTCACTCACTTGTCCCAACTCGATTCAAAACACAGAGCCAGGGGCCGGAGAGATAGCATGGAGGTAAAGTGCTTGCCTTGCATGCAGAAGGACAGTGGTTCGAATCCCGGCATCCCATATGGTCCCCCGAGCCTACCAGGAGCGATTTCTGAGCATAGAGCCAGAAGGAACCCCTGAGTGCTGCCGGGTGTGACCCAAAAACAAAAACAAACAAAAAAAAAGGACACTGAGCCAGAGCATATCTTCACCCCAGCTTTGACTCTCTGGTGTAAATTGAGGCCCTTTTTTGGTATCTCGGGGAGAAGGAAGCATGGTGACCAGGGTGCCCAAAAGTTGTCCACTCTACCTCACCCAGAAGGGGAATCTTCCAAAACACTAAACCTAGGAAGTGAAATGCCCAGCTGGTATCGGGGTTGGTTACTGGCTGTGGAAAGGGCTGGCATCTCCACCCAGCGGCCTTTCGACCTTGAGCACCTCCACATCCCCAGAGGAGCTCAAAAGTCATCAGAGAGCAAGCCTGACCATAAGGGCTGACAGTAAATAACAGCTAAAACTCCTCAACCCAGAAAGATGTACAAAGGGGAAGGCATTTGTCTTACATGTGGCCTGGTTTAATTTCTGGCACCCCATGGGGTCCCCAAAATCCCACCACGAGTGATTCTGAGCACAGAACCTGGAGTAAGGCCTGAGTGTGTTCCCCCATAAAAAGGAAAAAAAAATGCTGGGGACTAGAGAGAGATAGTACAGCGATGAAGGCAAGTGCCTTGCACATAGTTACAGACTAACCATGGTTGAAATCCCAGCACTCTATGTGGTCCCAGGCATTCCTAGGGGCCCCTAAGCACAACCAGGTGTAATTCTTGAGTACAGAGCCAGGGGTAACCCTTGAGCATCGACAGAAGTGGACTCTCTCATTTCCCCCCAAAATTACTTCCTCTGTAGCCTCTTCCACAGTTGGGCGCCAACTGCCCAGTCCCCTTGGCCCCGGGACTGCTGAGCTGGGCAGGGCTGTGAGAGACCTGCACCCCAGTCCCTCTGGGCTCGGCTAGTCCTGCTACCCAAGACTGCATCTTTCTCCCTTGGTGGAGGCAGAATTGATGTTGCTCCGCAGAATTGTTTTTCCAGCTCGTTCAGGACAAACTCTTCACATAAGCAAAACGTCCAAATGGCCTTTGGGGTCTCAGGACAGAGCAGATGCTGGCCTGGGCCTCTCCAAAGAGGGGAAGCTTTATGCAAAAAAAGGGCCGACCCAGAGGTCTCTAGAGGCCTCCCAAGTTTCTAGAAATACTTTCCTTAGGTCTAGACCACTGGTAAACTATTCAAAACCTGGCTTTGTTTGTTTGTTTTATTTTTTGGGGTCACATCCATCGGCGCTCAGGGGTTACTTCTGGCTCAGAATTCAGAAATTGCTTCTGGCAGGCTTGGGGGACCATATGGGATGCCAGGAATCAAACCTGGGTTCGTCCCTGCTGTGCTATCTCTCCGGCCCCTGACTAGGTTTTTGTTTGCTTATTTAGTTTTGGTTTTAGGGCTATACCTGGCAGTGCTCAGGGCTTTCTCTTGCTCTGCGTTCAGGAATCACTCCTGACAGGCTCTGGGGACCATCGGGGATGGTGGGAATCAAACCCGGGTTGGCCATGTGCAAGGCCAGCACTCTTCCCACTGAACTATGGCTCTGGCCATGCCCGAGTAGTTTTAATCTGTCCTCCTGTCCTGGCCAATGCCGCCAAATGCTTTTCTTCCTCTCCACTTTGTCAAGTCATATTTCCTTCGCTGCGAGTGAGTTGTTTGTCCCCTTATTTTTTATGAGAATCTTGGGACTTTTCTAGGCCTGTCTGCATGTCCAGTTTCGTTTGTTTTCCAGACAGGAGACTTCTGACCTCTGTCCCATGTGCTGCTGAGAACGGTTTTCTGGAAATCACCTTTCTGGGTGTAGATGGTTTGCAAGTGAGTGTTGCCCCTCAGGCTCTTCCAGCAGAAAAATTCTGGAGCGAGGCCCATGCCCTTCCATGAATTCCCAAAGCCCCATTCTCCTATAGCCAGGATCTTAGCCCCCATCAGCTACCCCAGCTCCAAGGCTCTGAACCTGCAGCCCGAGGTGTCTGGAGGGTGGAAATAGCCAGACCAACCTCTTAACTTCCTAGTCCTCCAGAGTTCCAGAGAGTTCCTTTGCCCCATGTCTGTGGTCTCAACCAGACCACGTGATGCTGGCGGGCCCACATGGCTTGGATAAGGGCACCTCACATGAGACCCCCACACAGAGGTGCCGAAGCCCCCTGGACTAATCAGAGTCTGGGTATGCAATTCCTTTATCTCTTCACCTCTAAGATGGTTGGCCCCCCAGTGTCTCCAGGTGTGCATTTGCATTCTGCACCCCGAGATTTGATTTCTGAGGGGGGTGTGTGTGTGTGTGTGTGTGTGTGTGTGTGTGTGTGTGTGTGTGTTTCAGAGCTCTTCAGGGTCCCCATCACCCTGGAATTCCTGTTACTGTTCCTGTATTGGCAAAAGCGGCCTGAAAGCTCGGAAGTCCCTTGGGCAGAGTTTGGAGCCACTGGTGATCCTGTGTGGTGTGTGCGCATGCGTGTGTGCATGAGTGTGCAATTGTGAGCGTATGAGTGTTGTGCACCTGTGTCTATGAGTTATGTGTGTGAATGTATGAGTATATGAATGTGTATATATGAGCGTATCCATTCATGGTTTTTTTTTGTTTGTTTGTTTGTTTTTTGTTTTTTGGGCCACACCTGGTGTTGCTCAGGGGTTTCTCCTGGCTATCTGCTCAGAAATAGCTCCTGGCAGGCACGGGGGACCATATGGGACACCAGGATTCGAACCAACCACCTTAGGTCCTGGATCGGCTGCTTGCAAGGCAAACGCCGCTGTGCTCTCTCTGGGCCCAGTTTTTTGGTTTTTTTTTTTTTTTTTTTTTTTTGGTTTTTGGGTCACACCTGGCTCCATGCTCAGAAATTGCTCCTGGCAGGCACGGGGGACCATATGGGACGCCGGGATTTGAACTGATGACCTTCTGCATGAAAGGCAAACGCCTTACCTCCATGCTATCTCTCCGGCCCCAGTTTTTTGGTTTTTTTTTTTTTTTTTTTTTTTACTTTTTTTGGTTTTTGGGTCACACCGGCAGCACTTAGGGGTTACATCTGGCTCTATGCTCAGAAATCGCTCCTGGCAGGCTCGGGAGACCATATGGGATGCCGGGATTCGAACCACCGTCCTTCTGTGTCTAAGGCAAACGCCTTACCGCTGTGCTATCTCTATGGCCCTGGTATCTGTAATGTTTGAACATGTGTGTGAAGTCGTGTTCTCTTCTAGATTGGTCGAGGCTTGATCCCCAAAGAGTTCCCAGAATGAGAAAGCAATTTCCATTCCCCTGTACCCCCAGGATGGGGAAGCAATTCTGGTAGTGGTGGTTAGGGCATGAATAAAGTTAATGCTTCCTGATGCCTGTCTCTGGATAAGTCTGATTTCCGCCTTTCACCTGGGCCTGGGACCCGCCGGCTAGATGGGGTTGCGGAGCCACGTGGCCTGGGATGGCAGAAAGAAATCCATTGCCATCCACCGCCATCCAGCCCCATCGTTAATTATTTCATGCTATAAGTAGCAAATAACCCACACAGACAGGAGGGTAGAAAAGGCAAGAATCCTTTGTCAACCTGCCAGGAGCTCCCAAAACCAAGAGCTCGCTAGCCAACTGCAGAAAGGACCTTGACTTCCCAGCTCATCACCTGTTTATTCGGATCTGAACAGCAGCCCCCACCTAGGAAGGTCGAAAGTGGGAAAGCAGGGGCCGGGCAGTGGCGCTAGAGGTAAGGTGCCTGCCTTGCCTGCGCTAGCCTAGGACGGACCGCGGTTCGATCCCCCGGCGTCCCATATGGTCCCCCAAGCCAGGAGCGACTTCTGAGCGCATAGCCAGGATTAACCCCTGAGCGTCACCGGGTGTGGCCCAAAAACCAAAAAAAAAAAAAAAAAAAAAAAAAAAAAAAAAAGTGGGAAAGCTGGCAGGGAAACAAATACCTACTAGAAATATTATGAAAACCTCTATATACTTTTTTTTTGTTTTGTTTTGTTTTTTGTTTTTTTGGGGTCACACCCAGCAGCGCTCAGGGGTTACTTCTGGCTCTCTGCTCAGAAATCACTCCTGACAGGCACGGGGGGGGTGGGGGGGACCATATAGGATGCCAGGATTCGAACTGCCTTACTTCCATGCTATCTCTCAGGCCCCAACCTCTATATACTTAAGTGTGCCTGTATATCTGAGTGTGTCCCTCCCAAATAACGGCCAGTGGGAGGAGCTGCAGCGATAGCACAGTAGTAGGGTGTTTGCCTTGCACCCGGCCAACCCCAGATGGACCCTGGTACGATTCCCGGCATCACATATGGTCCCCCAAGTCTGCCAGAGGGATTTCTGAGTGCAGTCAGGAGTAACCTCTGAGCACCAGCTGAGTGTGGGCCCCCGCAAAATAAAGGCCAGTGGGGGAAAACCCTGTGTCATACATGGGAACAAAGTCCAAGCAATCTAGCTGCAGCTACCCACCCGGGGAAGAAATGTCCCTATTCTTACCTTTAGAGTGTCTTCTGTTCTCCTCTCCTGAGACCATCCTACTTCTTCTTGTCCCTCCCTCCCTGCTCCCCTTCCTCATTGAGGCCTGTGGTTTGCACCCCTGTAGTTGTAGCATTTGCTGGGCTCATACTCTTGGTGGTGGCACAAATCACATTGTGATAAAAGCACCTCTATGTTTTCCTCTTTCTTTCCATTGCCCACTGGTGTTTTACCCACCCCCTACCCCTGACCCCAGAGCCTTCCAGCAACTTAGACTGTTTCTCCCTACATTTCCTGCCTTCTTTCTCCCTGTCCTACAGGAACTGTTGCCATGACTTCTGTCACCCACTGGCCTTTGTGGCCTTTCTGGGCTAATTTGGGGGCTCACACATGCTGAGAAAGCAAGGAGTGAAGGCCCCTGGGGAGAGCTAGAGTTGAGAGAGTGAGTGGGGAAGAGAGAGGGAGAGAGTTGGGGAGATGAGAGAGAGAGAGAGAGAGAGAGAGAGAGAGAGACAGACAGACAGACAGACAGACAGACAGACAGAGAGAGAGACAGAGAGAGAAAGACAGATACAGAGAGACAGAGAGAGAAAGAGAAGAGAGAGGAGGAAGGGGGGTGGAGCTGCCAGACTTTGCAGGCTGCTTCCTGTTATCAAGAACAAACATTTGCAGCTAGTGGGGCTTGGGGCAGGTGCTTGCCAGGAGGACCTGGGACCTGAGCTGTGGTTGTCAAATAAATGCTCCCAAAGAGAAGGAAGTGGCGGGCGGGGGAGGGTGGGTGATGGCAGTAGAGGGGCTGCATGCTCTGGCCTTTGGCTCTAAGCGCTGGTGGCCTGGCCAGTCTCTTCCCAGCTCCCTCAAGCCGAGGCTTGAGGCTCACACCCCAAGAAATGGATACTGACCAGGAACTGAACGGTCCCCACTCTGCTCCTCTCCAGGCCCTGGGGGCAGCATGTCAGACCCTCTGTAGGCAGCTTCCCTCAGGACGGAAATAGCATCACCCAGCAAGGGAGAGAAGCAGCTCCACGGGGGGAAGGCGCAGTGGCACAGGGTGGGGACCCCACACCTTGTTCAGGGTTCCTGGGCCTCCCGCAGACCCAGCACAGGCAAAGCTGGCAACACACACCTGTGTGGGCGTCGCTCCGTTCTCAGAATGTCTGAACCAAGAGTGACGCCAAAGGGAGCGATTGATTTGTTCTAAGATCTGGCCACTTGCACCTCTCACGTGGTGCTGGGCAGAGGTGTGGCCTTGGTGGACCAAGGGTGGGTGATGTAACCAGCTGCAAGGGGGCAGCTGGCGGGGCAGAGGGCCAGAACACAAGGCTGCTTGGCTCTGACCCATGAGTCCCAAAGAGCCTCTTAACATGTCCTTCTTCCCCGGGCATGAACCTGTTGCCTCTCACCTCTGCTGGGCTACCACCCTCACCCCTGGGAGCCCACTACCTTTCACTCTTTTTTTTTTGGTCTTTGGGTCACACCCGGCAGTGCTCAGGGGTTATGCCTGGCTCCAGGCTCAGAAATTGCTCCTGGCAGGCACGGGGGACCAAATGGGGCACCGGGATTCGAACCGATGACCTCCTGCATGAAAGGCAAACGCCTTACCTCCATGCTATCTCTCCGGCCCCTACCTTTCGCTCTTGTGAGCCCTCCACCTCTCACCCCCAGGAGCCATCACCCACACAGCTGAGAGTCACCCAGGCTTCATGGCCCCTGGGGTGTGTATGAGACCTCTTGGGGGCTGATGCCCCTGGGGCTGTATTGGGTATGGGGAGCCCCTCTTTGTATTATGCCACAGGCCAAAGGCTGCTGGGAGAAAGGTTGACCATGGTCAAAGGTTGGTGCTTCTCTAGTCTTTACCTCAAATCCAAAGGCCTTCAACAGTCTCAGAAACTGGGAAGGCAGGTCTGGGGGAAATGCCAGGTCTGGGGTGCTGTCTTATCTGGGGGCTGTCGTATCTGAGAGCTGTCAGGTATGGGGTGCCATCGTGTCTGGGGGTATTGTCAGGTCTGGAGGGGCTGTCTGTGCCTGCATAAACAAGGGTCCCCATTTCCCGCTCCTTCCAGGCATCTTACTCACTGCACAGACCCTCAAGGGAAGTTTCTTTTCTTTTTTCTTTTTGGTTTTTGGGTTACACCCAGCAGTACTCAGGGCTTACTCCTGGCTCTACGCTCAGAAATTGCTCCTGGCAGGCTCAAAGGAACCATATAGGATGCTGGGATTTGAACCACCATCCTTCTGCTTGCAAGGCAAACACCTTACCTCCATGCTCTCTCTCTGGCCCTGGAAGTTTCTTTTTAATCCCCTCGTGGATTAGAGAGGCTGGGCAGATTCAGTCCTCTGGGCCCCTTTTCAGGAGAGAATCCTGGGGCTGGAGAGATCAAATAGTGGGTAAGGCAGGGTGTTTGCTTAAATGAAGCCAACTAAGTTTTGATCTGGGGCTGGAGTGATAGCCCAGTGGGGGAGGGCACTTACCTTGTATGTGGCCAACCCAGGTTCCATCCCCAGCATCCCATAGTGTCCCTCAAGCATCTGGTTCAATTTCTGAATGTAGAACCAGGGTAGAAACCTACATGTAGCCCAAAATAAAAAGCTTGGGGACATAGGATCCCTAAGCACAGAGCCAGGAGTAAGCCCTAAGCACAGCCAGTAATGTCCCAAAATAAGCAAACAATGGGATTCATTGCTCAGGTAGCTGTGCCACACAGAGTCCCCCAACCCTCTGAGGACACCTCACTGCCTCCTTCCAGAGATGCCCAGGTAGCTTCGTTCCACTGTGGCTTTGCTGCATGCAGCAAATACCCTAAAAATACCCATCTTCTCCCTGCCTGGCCTAACCTGGGGTGAGTGAGGAAGTGTCATTGGGATGTTTTTAGGCAGACTTAGGGACAAGAGGCTGTGTGGCTCCCGGCCCCGGAATCTGGGGCTTGGTGGCAGATACTCCTCTGCCCTCCACTTCCTCTGCGGGGAGCAGGCTCAGGCCTCCCTCCCCTAGTGTCCCCGGGCATTGGCCACGGAAACCTGGCCTTGCTCTGTGGGCCTGGGCTACAGAATGTGGGCTGGGAGCCCTTTTGTTGGTGTCCTGAAGGGAGTGTATTGAGCTGCCAGGAAAACAAGGCGGGGAAGACTGTGACAGATGGGTCCTCCCTCCTAGCAGGGGTCAGCCAGGCCCTGGGAACTGTGGGGCAGGGCAGGGAGGTGGGTGGGGTGGGAGCCTGAGATTTATAGGAAGGCGTTGCCCTGGCACAGACCCTGGCTGGGCTCTTGTCAGCCAAACGGGCCGAGCACAGCTGGGCCTTCTGCGATTTGAGCTGTGTCCAGGCAGCTGTGGATGTGGGTCTGCTCATGACTCCCGAGGGTCAGAGCCTGTAGGGAGGAATCCCGAGGATACGGAAACACACAGACACGCAGACAGACTGGTTCTGTGCTCAGAAATCACTCCTGACAGGCTCCCAACCAGATGGGATGCTGAGTATCGAACCCGGGTGGGCTGTCTGCAAGGCAAGCGCCCTCCCCACTGTACTATCTCTCTGGTCCTTGCGTGTGTGTCTTGCTGGGAAGTGAAAAAGATCAGCCATGTGCTCAAAGGCCAAATATTTTCTTTCTTTCTTTTAATAGCACACCTGGAGGCACTCAGGGGCTACTGAATGTTTAGGAATCATTCCTGGCATGCTGGGGGACCATACAGGATACCCAGGATGAAACCTTGGTCGGCTGCATGCAAGGCAAGCATCCTCCCTGCTGTGCTCTTGCTCTGGGCCCCAGTATTTTCTATTCTTTCCAGGCTCCCGCAGTTCCAGACAAGACTGTCTGAAGTGCTATACCCTTTGCCTGCCCAGCCCAGGTAGCCTGTCCCATACCCACGCCAGTCCCCGTCCAGATCCCTGTGAAATGCTCCCCAGGTGGGCCCCGGGTGAGGCTGCAGAGCATGGACAGGAGGTAAATGTCTCCTGAGATGATTCAATGCACCAGGACCTAGACAGCTGAGGGCCACACTTTGTGTCTTGGTGACCTGCTTCCGCTTCTAGAACTATCCACTGGTTGGAGCCTTCAGACATGCCAGGTTCCAAGCGGGCAGATTGACTCAGGATGCCAGGCTTGTCCTCGCCTATCTGGGAGCCCAGTTGGGATGAACCACCACAAGGGGCTGCCAGGTATTTCCCTCTTTCTCTGCGGCCCTCCCTTGGCTACCAAGAGGGGCAGGGGCTCTCGTGGCTAACCCCAGAACACAAACTAAGGGATGCGAGTCTTTTGCAATGCCTGGGCTTAGAAGTCTGAGATGAGGGACCAGAGCAATAATACAGTGGGAAAGACCCTGGATTGCACACAGATAACCTAGGTTCTATCCCTTCACATCCTAGAAGGTTCCCCAAGCCCTGTCATGAATAATGAATAATCCCTGAGTGTGGAGTCAGGAGTAAGCCTTGAGTGTGGCCCCCCAAAGAAGTTGGAGATGGATTTTTTGGGGACAAGCCTGGAGAAGCGAATCCTTTGAGTAGTGGTTAGATCTCTCCTCTTTTTTTTTTTTTTTTTGTTTTTTGGGTCACACCCGGCACCGTTCAGGGGTTACTCTTGGCTCTATGTTCAGAAATCGCTCTGGGCAGGCACGAGGGATTATATGGGATACCGGGATTTGAACCACTGTCCATCCTGAATCGGCTTTGTGCAAGGCAAATGCCCTACCATTGTGCTATCTCTCTGACCCCACTACCAATTTATTTTTTGGTTTTTGGGTCACACCTGGCAGTGCTCAGGGGTTACTCCTGGCTGTGGGCTCAGAAATTGCCCCTGGCAGGCACGGGGGACCATATGGGATTTGAACCACCGTCCTTTTGGATGTAAGGCAAACGTCCTACCTCTATGCTATCTCTGGCCCCCAAATTTCTTATAACCATAAGCTTATGCTTGGAAGAAGGACAGGTCTACGTCTGATGATACAAATAAAGCTTTATCTGGGGCCAGAGCCATAGCACAGTGGGTAGGGTACTTGCCTCTCACTCAGCCAACACAGGTCTAATCTCCAGCATCTCATGTAGTCTCTGAGCACCACCAGGAATGACCGCTAAGACAGAGCCAGGAGTAGCCCCAGAGCACAGCTGGGTGTGGCCCCCAAACAAAGGTGTGTCTCCTCATACCTTAGCTCTTTTTTTTTTTTTTTTTTTGGGTTTTTGGGCCACACCCGGTAACGCTCAGGGGTTACTCCTGGCTATGTGCTCAGAAGTTGCTCCTGGCTTGGGGGACCATATGGGACACCGGGGGATCGAACCGCGGTCCGTCCAAGGCTAGCGCAGGCAAGGCAGGCACCTTACCTTTAGCGCCACCGCCCGGCCCCTTACCTTAGCTCTAAGTGAGCCAGGATTCTGGGGCTCCCTGCAATGCAAACAGCCCCCTGGAGAGAACATTTTAGCTATGCCAGGTGTGCAAGACTGCTGTGTCCATAGCTCAAGGTGGGTGGGAGGCACAGCCTCAGGAAGAAGGCAAGCACCCCAAGAGATAGTACAATGGGGGACACACTGGCCTTGAATGGGTCCAACCTGGGTTTCATCCCTGGCATCCAATATGGCCTTCGAGACCTGCCAGGAGTGATCTCTAGGTGCTGCCGGGTATGGCCCCTAAACGAAAACATCAAATTAAATTTTAATAAAATGTTCAATAAAAGATGGTATTGTTGGAAATGGACTGCAACCTATTTCTATACTGAGGGGTGCGGGCCATGCCTCTCTCAGGAGGCAGGATATTGGGAAGCCAGCTGTCCCCTTTTGCAAACAGCCCCACCAAAGTCTCCTCTTCTCACAGCCAGGGCCCTGGAGCAGCAGGCTGGGGTAAGCCTAGACAGATGGAGGAGAGCAGGGGGAAACGCTGGGGCCCCCTGCGGAGATCATGTACTCATCTCCCCACATCAGGCCTCTGAGCTCCTGATCAGTCAGTCTCCGTCCTTTCCTGCTGTAGGATGGACCCCGTTCCAGCCAGACCAGGGTGCCCCATGTCCATCAGGGTTCCCAGTTTTGCTGCCACAGGGTGGAGACCTGCCATGCTCAGACATCACTCACTCCCAGTGGGGTTCTGGGGTGCGTGGTGCTGCGCAGAGCCTGACCCCCTCATAGCAGAGAGCCTGAGCCTCCGTCCGTTCCTCAACATGCCCACGTCCAGGGACCCTGGGGCCATTTGGCTGGCGAGAGCTCCGGAGCCCTGAACCCAGCGGCCAGTTTTGCTCCACCATCTGTCTTGTCCCCATCGTCCTTCCTTCCTTCCTTCCTTCCTTCCTTCCTTCCTTCCTTCCTTCCTTCCTTCCTTCCTTCTTCCCTCCCTCCCTTCCTTCCTTTCTTCCTTCCTTCTTCCCTCCCTCCCTCTCTCCCTTCCTTTCTTCTTCCCTCCCTCCCTTCCTTCCCTTCCTTCCTTTTCTTCCTTCCTTCCTTCTTCCTTCCTTCCCTCCCTTCCTTCTTCCTTCCTTCCTTCCTTCCTTCCTTCCTTCCTTCCTTCTTCCCTCCCTTCCTTCCTTTCTTCCTTCCTTCTTCCCTCCCTTCCTTCCTTCCCTTCCTTCATTTTTCCTTCCTTCCTTCTTCCCTCCCTTTCTTCCTTTCCTTCCTTTTTTCCTTCTTCCCTCCCTCCCTCTCTCCCTTCCTTTCTTCTTCCCTCCCTCCCTTCCTTCCTTTTCTTCCTTCCTTCCTTCTTCCCTCCCTTCCTTCCTTCCTTCTTCCGTCCCTCTTTTCCTTCCTTCCCTTCCTTTCTTCTTCCTTCCCTCCTTCCTTCCTCTTCTTCCTTCCTTCCTTCCTTCCTTCCTTCCTTCCTTCCTTCCTTCCTTCCTTCCGTCCTTCTTTCTTCCTTCCTTCCCTCCCTCTTTTCCTTCCTTGTTCCTTTCCTTCCCTCCTTCCTTCCTCTTCTTCCTTCCTTCCTTCCTTCCTTCCTTCTTTCTCCTCCCTCTCTCCCTCCCTTCCTTCCTTCCTCCTTCTTTCCTTCTTCCTTCTTTCCTTCCCTCCCTCCTTCCCTCCCTCCTCTCCCGTCCCGTGCTCGCCCGCTTGCTCGCTCGCGTTGCCCGGGCTTGTCCGGGGCCGGGCCGGGCCTGGCGGGTCACGTGCGCCGGTGACAGCCGGTGTCCGGGCGGGCGCTGCGGGGCCCCGGGGCGCCCATTGGCGGCGGGCGTGCGGGGCGGGCGTGGCGGCGCGATCAGCTGTTCCGAGGCGCCGCAACAAAGAGCGGCCGCCGGGCAGCCGGGTCGAGCCGAGCGCAGCGCAGCGCAGCGCGGGGTAAGTCGGCGCGGGCCGAGGCGCTCGGGGGTCGGGGGTCGGGGGGTCCCGGGCCCGGCCAGCGCCTGCACCGTGGACGCGCGCAGGGCCCGGGCCCGGAGCCCTGGAGCCGGCGAGTGGCCGGCGGCAGCCTGCGAGGGGCCCGGCCAGCGAGGCGGGCTCCGGCTCGAGCCTGCTCGGGGAGGCGGCAGAAGGGGCCCCGGGCGCGGGGCTTCGCTGCTGGCGGGCCCGGGGCGGCCTCGGGCTGCCGGGACTCGGACCAGCGTCGCCCTGGCCCGGCCGCTCGCCGGCAGACGCCCAGCCGCCGCGCCCTGCCTCCGGCCCTTCCACTGGCTTCACGACTGTTTTCGTTCCTCCGGAGCCACACCCAGCCCCGGCCTGCCCCGGGCAGCGACGTCCTAGCGCCGCTTCGCCTCCGGCTGACCTCGGCGGCTTCCCGGCCGAGCTGCCTTTCTTTCTGCACAAGCGGCGCCGAGCCCGGCCCCGGCCCAGACGCGGCCCCAGCCCTGCCGGTGCCCCGGCCCCTCCAGCGCCCTGCTTGGCACCGCACCGCCCGGGGCCTCAGCGGTAGACGCCCAGCCCTCAGCCTGGCCCTGGCGCGGCCACCTCCGTCTTGGGGACAGGGAGCCGGGACGCGCGAAGGAGCGGGCCCCTCCAGGGCAGGGCGGACGGGCCCAGCCCTGAGCCCAGGGGCCCTGGGGTCGCACACTTCAGGCCGCTGGCTCTGCTGCCTCCCCAGGGCCCCTGCCCGTTTCCTCCTCTCGCCCCGGCTTCTCCAGATAGCTCCTGGAAGGCAAAGCCCTGCCCTCGGCCTGGGAACCCATGCAGGAGGAGGAAAAAGGAACAGGAGGGGAAACCAGGTGGAAACACGGCACCTGTAGAAAGGGCTGGAGAGAGAGAGAGACACTCGCTCAGAGGCACTGCACACCTAGGGTCCCCCCTAGCACCGAGCAACACTGATTTCTGAGCATTACTGGGTGTGGCACAAAAACAAAAACAAACAACACGATTTAGAACCAGACAAACAGCACGGAGGGAGGGCATTTGCCTTGCATGCAGAAGGACGGTGCTTCCAATCCCGCCATCCCATAGGGTCCCTTGAGCCTGCCAGGAGTGTGAGCCTGCCAGGAGAGAGCCAGGAGAAACCCCTGAGCGCTGCCGGGTGTGACCCAACCCCCCCAAATTATTTAATCTCCACTCCCCAGGGAGTCATTGTAACAATCTTCTTCCTCTCATTTTTCTCTGATGTGTTTTGTTTTCTTTTGTTTTTGTTTGTTTTGGGTTCCTCTGTTGAGAAGAACATTTGGAGCTTTGGTGATGGTGGTTGGTTTGATTTTTGGGTCACACCTGGCTTGGCTGTTGGGGATTAGGATTACTCTTGGCAAGGCTCAGGGGACCATATGGGGTGCAGGGGGATGGAATCTGGGTCGGGCATGTGCCAGGCAAGTGCCCTGCCTCCAACAGCGGTGTTTTATGGGAGGGTGAAGGTGAATGTTGGCCCCAAGCGGATAGGGATGAAACAGCTTTTCCTTTTTTTTTTTTTTTCCTTTCCCTTTCCTGGTACTTGGGCTATATTCTGGAGGTGCTTAGGACTTAACTTATTCCTGGCTCTGCACTCAGGAATCACTTCTGGCAGTGCTCTGGGATGTTGCCGCTCCAACCCCAAAGTTGCTTTCTTTTTTTTTTTTTTTTTTTTTTTGTGGTTTTTGGGTCACACCCGGCAGTGCTCAGGGGTTATTCCTGGCTCCAGGCTCAGAAATTGCTCCTGGCAGGCACGGGAGGACCATATATGGGACGCCGGGATTCGAACCGATGACCTCCTGCATGAGAGGCAAACGCCTTACCTCCATGCTATCTCTCCGGCCCCCCAAAGTTGCTTTCTAAGAGAGTTTCTGTTCTTGGATGAAATCACCCCCTCTGGAGGTGCTTGCTGAGATACTCAGAAAGGCTTGCAGGTGCTTCAGGAACAGCCTTGCATGTCTCCCCATCCCAACCTCCCAACCCCCACCAACCCTGTGCTGTTTGCAGTGACCTAGTCCTGAGCTGTGTTTGCAGATTTGGCCCCCCTGGAATGGTGTTGCCACTTTCTGAAGCTTTCTCTTTGATTATCAGCATTGCCTTAGAAATGTGTGTGTGTGTGTGTGTGTGTGTGTGTGTGTGTTTGTGTGTGTGTGTGTGTGTGTGTGTGTGGGGAAGCAGTGGCATAAGCAGTAGGGCATCTGCCTTGCACATGCAGGTTCGATCCCCCGGCATCCCAAATGGTCCCCCAAGCCAGGAGCGACTTCTGAGCTCATAGCCTTGAGTAATCTCTGAGCATCACTGAGTGTGGCCCAAAAACAAAAGAAAGAAGGAAGGAAGGGAGGAAGGAAGAAATGAAGGGAGGAAGGAAAAGAAAGAAAGAGAAAAAGAAAGGAGGAAAGGAAGGAAGAAAGAAGGAAAGGGAGAAGGAAGGAAGGAAGAAAGAAAGAAAGAAAGAAAGAAAGAAAGAGAAAGAAAGAAAGAAAGAAAGAAAGAAAGAAAGAAAGAAAGAAAGAAAGAAAGAAAGAAAGAAAGAAGAAAGAAAAGTGTGTGGGTATATTGAGGGCTGGGGTCTGGGGGTCTGTCTTGCTACTGAGGCACAAGAAGTACCAGCTCCACTCGGAGGGCCCGTGTCACGCTCTGGCCAGGAGGAAGGACGGGACAGCAGGGACAGTGCTTGAAGCTTGCTTTGGGATCTTACAGAACAGCAGACAGGTGGCCCATTTGCATGTTTCTGTTGGCCTCGATCAGAAGCAGGTGAAGTGATGCTGGTGTGGTTCTTCCTGCACATGTTCCTTCTCGCTCGCCATCAGCCTCGCAGCCAATGGGAAAATTGCTGAGTGGCCAGAGCCGCACAGTGGGAAGGCATTTGCCTTGCACATGGCTGACTTGGGTTCAACCCTCAGCAACCCATCTAGTTCCCCCGAGCACCGCTAGGACTGTTCCCCAAGTGTGAAGTCGGAAGTAAGCCCTGAGCACCGGCAGGTGTGCCTCAAAAGCCACAGAAGCAGATAAAGAATAATCACCGAGGTGCGTCCTTGCTTCGGGGTGGTTACCGAGACCAGCAAGGCGAGTGGGACATGGTGCATAGGGCCGGGCTGGCTTCTGCGTGCTAAAAGTCTTGGGGTACATGAAAGATCACCCCTTTTTTTGCAGGGAAGTGGGGGATGGGGCAGTGCAGGAACATGGGGGTTTGTGCAAGGGACACTTCCTGTTTGCCTGTGGGTAATGATCAGCCCAGGTGGCAGCTGTGGCTGGCATACACTTGCATAACCTCAAGCCTGACATTTTGCAGGGGGACCCAGGGCTAGGTCCTCTTGGCTGCTGCACACTGAGCCGACCTAACTTGAAGCTGCGGCTTCCAGGCTGCTGCGTGTGCCCCAGAGAAAGGATGCCAAGCTAGGTGCCACCCACCACCTGTGCTTGTGTCTCTTGAGGCTTCAGCTCCCCCACAGACCGCACTCCGCTCTGTCAGCTCCAGGCCTGATGTACTGTAAGTCCTCGGCCTGCGCCTTGGAGATCCCACAGGCCAGTGAGTCCAGACTGTCCCACCTCCTGCCCTTCACCCCGCACCGAAGGCCAAGCCTGGACCTTGGGCCACTCTGAGGTGCCTTCCGCCTGCGCCTTGCCACTGTCTTTCTTCTCTTCCTATTCCCCTCTTTCTCCTCTTCCTCCTCCACCTCCTCTTCCTCTTCTACTTCTTCCTCTTCCTCCTCCTCTTCCTCCTCATCCACATCCTCCTCTTCCACCTCAAACTTTTCTCCCTCCTCCTCTTCCAACTCCTCGCTCCCCGTTTGTGCGCTGGGCTGCTGGTGACCAGATAGGTGGGGGTGCAGACTTAGACCCCATAGCCCCGTGCGAGGTCTGTCTCCTTTTGTGAGCAAGGTCCCGGGGACCCAGGGAAGAGGGAGTTCTGTAGAATCAGGATCCTTACAGTTTTTGTTCTGGGGGGCATGTGGGGCACGTGGGGGCAGAGGTCTAGGCCATCTATTGTCACCAGGGTGGCTAAGACATAGGAGTTGAGCAGGTGAAGGCCATGTACGGAGCAAAAGGTATTACGGTGCCAGCTCTGTGTGAGGACTGCATCCCCCTCCTCCCTTGGGTGCTCATGACCCCAAGGGTCCAGGCTGCTGTTTGAGAACTTTTGGGGGAAGATGCAAGGTGTGGTGTGTATGGGGATTGAAGAGCTCATCAGCTAAGCAGGGAGAAAATGGGTCAGGGATGGTGGCTAGGGAAGGAGAGCAAATGGAGGCCCTGGAACATGTGCACAGGTCAGAGCCAGGAAAGTGGTCTCCAGGTCATGCCCAGCTGTGCTCTGTTATGGGGAGATCCCTGGACTCTGGCTTGCAGAACATGCTGTCACCCCTTTGTGTTCTCCCTAGTCTGAGGAAGTCGCTTTAAAGGTCTTTATCAGCTGGATGTATAGAGGATTTACTGATTTGTTTACTTTTTTCATTTTGGGGCCACACTTGGTGGTGCTCAGGGGTTATTCTTGGCTCTGCACTCAGGAATCACTCCTGGTGGTGCTCCTGGGACCATATAGAGGGCCAGGGATAGAGCCCGGGTCAGCTGTGTGCAAGGCAAGTGGCCTCCCTGCTGTGTTATCACTCCAGCCATTGGATGTAGTTTTGTTGTTGTTTTGTTTATTTGGGTGGGGTCACACTCAGCAGTGCTCAGGGCTGACTCCTGGCTCTGTGCTCAGGAATCACCACATGCGGTGCCGGGATCAAACCTGGAGCAGCCACGTGCAAGGCAAGTGCCCTCGCCGCTGTGCTATCGCTGTCCCCTGGCTCTTGCCTTGCACTCAGGCTGTTTTCCAGTTGTACAGGGACTTGGCAGAAGGGCCGCAGGAGGGCAGGGAGAACAGTGGTCCCCGACTCTGTGTCTGGACCCCTGAGTACCACCTGCTGCTGCTTTGCCTACAGAGAAGTTGGAACAGGTCCTTCAGATGTTCTAAGTAGAGCAAAACAGGGCATGAGAAAGATCTAGCTTGTTCCCGTTGACTTCGCTCACTCCAGGTTGTGCCCGAGTCCTCACTTCCTCATAGCTGAGAATGGAGAGGTGTGTGTGCGTGTGTGTTTTGGAAAGCCATGCATGTAGGGCTGGAGAGGTAGATGTGCTTGTCTTGCACATCATCGATCTGGGTTTAAGCCCTATCATATATGATCCTCAGAGCCCTGCCAGAAATGAGCCTTGAGCTGATAGGCTGGAGCCATAGCACAGGAGGGAGGGCGTTAGCATGCGGCTGACCAAGATTTGATGCCCAGCATCCTGTACCTCATAGGATCCTCTGAGCACTGCCAGGAAAGATTTCTGAGCGCAGTAAGGACTAACTCCTGAGAACCACTGAGTCTGGCCCTAAAACAAAACAAAACAATAGACAAAACCTGAGGTGCTGATATCTAAAAAACCATCTCCTCTCTCTTTAGGGATAATGGTTCCTCCCACCTCTCTGTCAGTTGAATAAGCGCCACAAGCACTTTCTCTCCTGCCTAACCGCTCGACAAGCCAGCCCAAATCTCACTCTTGCCTTAAAAATGTTCCAAAGATTGAATAAGATTTTTTTGGGAGACGTGGACCTGTCTTCCGACCAGGAGCCAGAATTCAGCGAGAAGGAAGACGAGGAGTGGGTGCTTGTGGATTTCATAGGTAAGGAGTCCTGGGTGGGAGTGGAGTGAGGGCAGCACCCTCTAGAGCTCCTCTGGGGTCTCGGGAGGTTCCAGAGTTTTATTGTTTTTTGTTGTTTGTTTTTTTGGTTTTTGGGCCACACCCGGTGACTCTCAGGGGTTACTCCTGGCTATGCGCTCAGAAGTCGCTCCTGGTTTGGGGGACCATATGGGACGCCGGGGGGATCGAACCGTGGTCCGTCCAAGGCTAGCGCAGGCAAGGCAGACACCTTACCTCTAGCGCCACCGCCCAGCCCCAGGTTCCAGGGTTTTAGGACTAAAGAGCAAGAGTGGGGGCTGGGGCGATAGAGAGCATAGTGGGACAGCATAGTGGGAAGGGCATTTGCCTTGCACCTGGCTGACCCAGATTCGATTCCCAGCATCCCATAGGGTCCCCTAAGCACTGCCACTAGTGATTCCTGAGCCTTGAGCCAGGAGTAACCCCTGAGCACCACGAGACATAGCCCTAAAACTGCACCCAAAAAAAAAAAAAAAATGAAACAAAAAAGCAGAAGCATGGGTTTCTTGAGTGGCAGAATATAGGGAACATCCTGTGCCAGACAACAGGTCATTGAAAATAGCTGACATCTTGGGGCCGGAGCCATACCTAAGTGGGGAGGTATTTGCTTTGCATGCGACTGACCCAAGATCAATTACCAGCATCCCATATGGTCCCCCAATCCTGTCACGAGTTACTCCTGAGCACCATTGGGTGTGGCGAAAAACCCAAAATAAATAAATTGAATCTTTAAAAATAAATAAGAAAGTAGCTGACATCAAATTTGCAATTTGGGTACTCTTTTACCCTGGTAAGATAGAGGCACTTGTGGGGAGAGAGAGACAGACAGACACAGACACAGACACAGACACACACACACAGACACACACACACACACAGTTCAGATAGAGGTATTCATCCACACATATAATCACACACATGCTGGATCAGCTGTATTCAGCAGAATGCAGAGTCCCAAGACTGTTCCTGCAAAGCCTGCAAGCTTCCTGCATGGAGCCCCTCAGAAACTGAGGCAGCAGGAGGACTGGTCCATGGTAGGAAGCTTGCTACGGAGAGCAGGGCGAGTGTAATGAGGGCAGAGAAGGGACCACTGTGACAGAGAGAGACGGAGACAGAGAGAGAAACAGAGAGAAAAAGAACAGTAGCCCAGTCATTGTCCATGGGTGGGGACCATCCTGGGTCTGAGTGATGGAGAGGGACCAGCATGAACATCCTCTAACGGTGCTGCCTCCTCTTTCTCTCTCTGCTCCCACTTGGACTTGGTCTGCAAATGTGCCCACCTGGGGCTCTCATCACCGTGTGGACCCCCTGGCCCCAACACTCACACACACACACACACACACACACACACACACACACATGCAGACACGTGTCCCGCCTTCTCGGTGGAAGATGACGACGATGACATGGACGAGGAAGACATCGGGGCGGAGCTGCCGCCCAGCTGTCCGGGCCCGGCCGTCTTCTCTTGCCTGCCCTCTCTGGAGTGCCTGGCTGAGGCCAGTGAGTCCTGCTTCCTGCCGCTGGAGGAGAGCTGGTTCATCACACCACCCCCCTGTTTCACAGCACGGGGGGCCACTGCCCTGAAGGTGGAGACCAGCCCCCTGGAGAACCTCCTGATCGAGCATCCCAGCATGTCCGTGTACGCTGTGCACGGCTCCTGCCCGGCTCGCGGTGAGGTGGGCTGCAGCCCTGAAGACTTCCCCAGGCCTGGGAGCCCCAGGTACGAAGGGGCAGTGGCTCACCCCCTTACCTATGACCTGCTTTGCCTTCAGCCTTCGGTGCCTCGGGAGTCAGGGCGTCCCATGAAAGATCAGTGATGGTGTGAGCAGGAAAGCGTGAGAGGGCTGGTCCTAGAGTCCTAAAAGGCTCTGGGGACTGGGAAAACCTTAGTTGGAGCCCAGCCCTGGGAAGTGGTGGGAAAGCTTGGCATTTTGACCAAATATTGTGGATCATCACCCAGGGCGGCACCCACGTGCCCTGTATTAGCTCTTGGAAGCATCCTCTTTCCTTCCTGTGCTTCCAGGTGGGTCATCCCCATATGGCTGTTGGCCTCAGACCCACAAAACCCTGAGCTGGAGGTCCAGTGGCTTCCTTACCAAAATCACTGAAGCCACATGATCATCGTCCCAATCAGCCCTAGCAGAGATGTTTTCACGCCCCCAAGTTCAACTTCCTGCATCCTAAGAGGGACGGGTCCTCGCACTGGTCTGGCAGGCAGATGGGGTGAAGGCTCGGAAAGTTCCAGGATGTTCCAGGGCCACAGAGACGGGAATTTTCCTGAGTGAGAGGAGAGACAGCTACTCTGGGGGGTCTGTGGGCAATGCTACCTATGTCAGGAGCGGGGGACATCACATAGTTGCCACCCTTGGGTCAGGGTACAAGGAAGAAGCAGCCAGGGGCCGGAGTGATAGCATAGCAATAGAACGTTTGCCTTGCACGCTGCCGACCCAGGACGGATCGGGTTGGATCCCAGCATCTCATATGGTCCCCAGTGCCTGCCAGGAGTGATTTCTGAGTGCAGAGCCAGGAGGAACCCCTGAGAGCCGGGTGTGGCCCAAAAGCAAAAAGCAGTATCACAGTGGGGAGGGTGCTTGCCTTGCGTGCAGGTGTCCTAGGTTTGATCTCCAGTATCCCATGTGGTCCTCTGAGCACTGCCAGGACTGATCCCTGACATTGCTGGTATGGTCCTCTCCTAAATAAATAAATAAATAAATAAATAAATAAATAAATAAATAAATAAATAAATAATGTACCAGTGACTCGGATTTTGAGGCCAGGTCAGGGAGGGAAGGCCCCTTTCCCACTGGTCGTTCTCACATTTATTCAGGAATATCTAGCAACAGCAGCAGTGAGCCTTGGCCTGCTCTTCCTCAACCCAGAAGACGGGCTTCTGGGCAGCCCAATCCTTATCTCACGCCCCACTTGTACCATTCGGGGACTGCCTTCAGCAGGTGGTCTTGGTTGAGAATGAGTTTTGATATGTTGCCCAGCACGGCGTCCAAGGCCCCACACTGACCCTCAGGGCACAGATGGAATGAACCAGACCTTGGTTGGCCCAAGTGGACTTCCTGCATCCCAGGGCTGTTTAGCTCTTCAGAATTCTTCCCTCCTCATTTCCTGCCAACTGCTGAGGAGCCCCACTGGAGACAGTCATGTGATTTGGGCTTGGTGCTGTAGCATAGTGGGAAGGGCACTTTGGCATGGGACAGACCTGGATTTGATCTTCAGCATCCCATAGGATGATCCCAAGCACTGCTACCACTAGGGCAGTGGTGGGCGACCTTTTTTTTCAACTGAGCCAAATCTCGCCAAAACCATGATTGAAATTTATTTTGAGAGCCACACTTGCAGGGTGCGCACTGACAGAGGCTAGGAGCAGAGTCCTGACTCCTGGAGCGGCCGCCCAGCACACAGAAGAGCCGCATTAAAAAGTGGAAAGAGCTGAAAGAGCTGCATGTGACTCGCAAGCCACAGCTTGCCGAACACTGTACTAGGGGAATTACTTTTTTTTTTTTTTGGTTTTTGGGCCACACCTGGAGGTGCTTGGGTTACTCCTGGCTCTGCGCTCAAAAATTGCTCCTGGCAGGCTCGGTGGATGCTGGGAACTGAACCCAGGTCTGTCCCAGGTCGGTCACTTGCAGGGCAAATGCCCTACCACTGTCCTATCACTCCAGCCCCTAGGAGGAATTCTTGAATGCTCAGTAACCCCTGAGCATTACTGTATGTGGCCCCCCCCAATTATATGTATATATAGAGTGATTAGTAATATTTTACTTATTTATTGGCTTTACAGAGTTTGAAGTGTGAGTATGCACATGCATATTCACATACATATTCAGTAGCTGTATAAATAACTTAGCCATAGCAGAAGCATTCCCTATGCATTGTAGACCATGAGGCCAGAACCATAGTATAGTGGGTAGGATACTGTTTGCATGCCACATCTCTGCTTTGGTACCCAGCACCCCACATGGTCCCCTAAGCCTGGGAGTCAGGAGTAAGCCTTGAACACTGCCATTTGTGGCTCCAAAACTAAACCTAACCAAATCTGTATAAAGATGCAAGAGTTAAAAATGCTTCCTCTGGCCCAGAGAGATAGCACAGCAGGTTTGCCTTGCAAGCAGCCGATCCAGGACCAAAGGTGGTTGGTTCGAATCCCGATGTCCCATATGGTCCCCCGTGCCTGTCAGGAGCTATTTCTGAGCAGACAGCCAGGAGTAACCCCTGAGCACCGCCGGGTGTGACCCAAAGACCAAAAAAAAAAAAAAAAAATGCTTCCTCTTGGGGCAGGAGTGATGGTATAGCGGGTAGGGTGTCTGTTTGCCTTGCACGTGGCCATCCCAGGTTCAGTCTCATATGGCATCCCATATGGTCCCCCAAGCCTCCCTTGGTGACACCTAAGCAGAGAGCCAGGAGTAACTCCTGAGTACTGCTAGGTATGACCCAAACTCAAACTAATTAATTAAAATTAAAATAAAAAATAAAGGCAAAAAAAAAATGCCTCGTCACACCTGAGATCATGAAACTCCCAATGCTTTTTCTTTGAGGTGTATTTTAGAATCTGCTGCCTTAGATAATGTTCTGTTTTGTTTCTCAGTAAAATTTTTCATTTCAGGGAGAGAGATTTGTATGCAGTTGTATGCATACAACTTTGTATGCAGTTGGCTCAGGTTTGATCTCTAACATCACATATTGGTCCCCAAGACTGCCAGGAATAAGCTCTGAGCATCCCTGGACCTGATCGAGAAGCCAAATACATAAAAGGATCTGATATTTAAACTATGTTCACTTCCTCCCACTAAGCTCCAGACTATTTTATGGAGAATATTTTGTGAACTGACCTGGGGTATTGCATTCAGCTTTATGTTTATAGTTTTCCTTTTTTTTGGGGGGGGACGGACACCACATCTGGCTACAGGTAGGGCTTACTCCTGGCTCTGTGCTCAAGAATTGCTCCTGGCAGGCTTAAGAGACCATATATGATGCCTGAGATTGAATGTGGGTTGACCACTTACAAGGCAAGTAGCCTCTGTGCTATATTATTTCTGAACGTATACTTATATTTGCAGTTTCTTTTTTTGTTTGTTTGTTTTTGGGTCACACCTGGCAGTGTTCAGGGGCTACTCCTGGCTCCATGCTCAGAAATCGCTCCTGGGAGGCTCGGGGGACCAAATGGGACGCTGGGATTTGAACCACAGACCTTCCGCATGAAAGGCAAACGCCTTACCTCCATGCTATCTCTCCGGCGCCATATTTGCAGTTTCTGTGCCATGCAAGCAATCATTTATTTTGGCATCTCACTAGTTTTTGTTTTGGGCCATATGTTTAAGTATGGCATTAAGGATGGTAAACAAAAAAGTATTTTTCAGGGGCTAGTGCAATAGCACAGTAAGGAGGGCATTTGCCTTGCACACAGCTGACCCAGGTTTGCCCCTGCATACCATATGGTCCCTCGAACCCGCCAGGATTAATTCCTGAGCACAAAGCCAGGATTCATATTTTTGTATATAAAGCATCAAAGAATGTACTTTAGATGAATTTTTCCTGAATACAAATTGCTGCAAATTACTCTAGTTTATAGTAGTGTTAAACATCCACATTTTTTTCTTTTTCCATATATCTTTTTAATGTAAAATTTCTCAGATCCTTCCCCAAACTAGAAGTCAGGTCTGACTGTGTCCTCCATGAGCGGGATTCTTGTGTCTTTGAAGTTTCTTTGTTTGTTTTTTGGGCCACACCCGGTGACCCTCAGGGTTACTCATGGCTATGCACTCAGAAATTGCGCCTGGCTTGGGGGACCATATGGAGTGCTGGGGGATTGAACTGCGGTCCATCCTAGGTCAGCACATGCAAGGCAAACGCTCTTACCGCTTGTGCCACTACTCTGGCCCTGTCTTTGAAGCTTCTGAGCCTGGTGGTGCTGATGTGTGTAAAAGCAGGGTGCTTCTCACAGAGAAGCTGGGGGTGGGGTGGGGGCAGAACAGGTTGGGGGGACTCACAAGCGTCTTCTTGAAATTATAGGTGAAGTTTCATATACTCCTGTAATCTTAACTTTAAGGGACATGTCATGAAATAAGCTCTGGGCAGCCCATCATAATGTGGAAATACTGACAGTGTCCAATCAGTGAGAGAAAATAGCCTTTTAAGAGCCTAGAGTTGGGGGGCCCGGGGAGATAGCACAGCGGCGTTTGCCTTGCAAGCAGCCGATCCAGGACCAAAGGTGGTTGGTTCGAATCCCGGTGTCCCATAGGGTCCCCCGTGCCTGCCAGGAGCTATTTCTGAGCAGACAGCCAGGAGTAACCCCTGAGCACCGCTGGGTGTGACCCAAAAACCGAAAAAAAAAAAAAAAAGAGCCTAGAGTTGGGACCAGAGAAATAGCACAGCGGTAAGGTGTTTGCCTTGCATGCAGCCAACTCAGTACGGATGGTGGTTTGAATCCTAGCATCCCATATGGTCCCGTGCCTGCCAGGAGCGTCACTGGGTGTCACCCAAAACAAAATAAAAGAGCCTAGGGGCCGGAGAGATAGCACAGCGGGGATTGCCTTGCAAGCAGGACCTAAGGTGGTTGGTTGGAGTCCTGGTGTCCCATATGGTTCCCCCCCACCCTGCCTGCCAGGAACTATTTCTGAGCAGATAGCCAGGAGTAACCCCTGAGCAAAGCCGAGTATGGCCCAAAAGCCCCCAAAAAATAAAAAAACAATAAAAGAGCCTAGAGTTGTTAGTACATCGTGGAGGGCTCTTGCCTTGCATGTGGCCAAGCTGGGTGCAGTCCCTCGTATCTCATAGGATCCCCCAAGCACCACCCTGCGTACAGAGCCAGAAGTGATCCCTGAACGTCACCGGGTGTGGCCCAAAAACAAAAAAAGGAAAAAAAATTTAAATCTGACTAGTGATTTAATAGTTCACCATTTAACATTTATAGGGCCCGAAAAAGCTGCTTGTAAGACTTCGGGGCTCAGAGTAAGTACCATCCTCTGCCCATTCACACTCTTCTTCTTGTTCCTTTGCCTGTTTCCAATGCCCACATACAGCACAGGATAATATTTTCCCGATGTACCTGGAGGCCACATGTATCACTGTCCTTGCGTGAGGACTCCTTCCAGCCCAACTAGCTCTTTGTGGTCCTCATTGCTCTCCTGTGTGTAAGCTGTCACTGATGAAGTGTACTGTGGGCCAGAGAGAGAGTGCAGTGGGTAGCTCACACTTCAGATATATGACCCAAAAGCAAAAATGTATACTCAGTGGTTCTCCGTTTCCCCACCCTGGGCGTTTGGTCTGTTGCTGTGCCCAATGGTTGCCCATGCTGAAGCAACTGCAGCCTCCGACTCAGAATCGTGCTGTGTAGTGGGGCTTATCAGAATGCTTCTGTTATATTCAGCATTAAGACTTGCTTCTTGGGGCCGGCGACGTGACGCTAGAGGTAAGGTGTCTGCCTTGCAAGCGCTAGCCAAGGATCAGGACCGAGGTTCGATCCCCCGGTGTCCCATATGGTCCCCCCAAGCCAGGGGCGATTTCTGAGCTCTTAGCTAGGAGTAACCCCTGAGCATCGAACGGGTGTGGCCCGAAAAACCAAAAAAAAAAAAAAAAAAAAAGACTTGCTTCTTAAAAAATGGCCTTCAACCTTCTGACTCCTGTGGACCTGCCCTGGTCCTAAGTCCAAACACAGAATTTTTTTGAGCAGCATCCAGTGATGCTCAGGGCTTCCTCCTGACTCTGAGCTCAGGACTTACTCCTGGAGGTGCTCAGGGGAATCCCATGAGATGCCGGGGATCAAACCTGAGTTTGCCGAGTGCAAAGCAAATGCTCTCCCTGCTCTGCTGTCTCTCCGGCCCCAATGGTTTTGTTTTGTTTTTTCTATTGCAGGGTGGAAACCCCAAACACAGCAGGCCGACACCTTCACTGCTACGTCACAGCTCTTGCTGCTGCTCCTCCGGCTTTCCTGGGACCTCCTAAGAGCTTCCGCCCTTCCCAGTGGAGCAGAGAGCCCATCGAGAGACTAAATCGCAATCATCTTCGTCGCCAAAATCTCACCAGGGAGTGCCACTCGCGGCATGCGCGGCCCGGTGGCTGGACAGTGCACCAGCCCTGCCCGCGGCAATACAATTACTGAGCTTCCAGCCCCTGCTCTTGCACACGTGTGATGGTGCATGTCGGGGGGTAGGATGGACAATGAGGACTCTGTCTCTCCACAGCCACCAGAGTTGGACTCAACTACTGGTGTGATTTTGGGGACCAGAGTCACATCCTGTGCATCACGTAATGCCTTTGCTCTTGTTGACATGATGTTTTGTTTTTTGTAAATTTTTTCCAGACTCTTTTGGGGAAATGTGGATCCAATGACAGTGTTTTGTGGTATTTTTGGGGGGGTCTTTAAGTTTGGTTAGGGGTACTCAAGTTAGCGTTTCTATATTTTAAAATATTTCTTCCAGTGGAGGAGAAATGAGCATCTTTCCACCGCAGTTTCTCTAGGATCACCGAATCAGGCTTGTGAGGAAGCAAAGATATATTCTCAGGGTCAGACACATGCTATTTTTTTTAGACCGATACTTGATCGTCTCTTCTGTCAATGACATTTTACACACTAATATGAGCATTAACAGGTGGCCAATTGCCATGGGTCATGATGGAAATAATGGCTCAACTTGCTTTGGGAGGACAAAGCGCATGCTTTGGTTTGGTTTCCAGATGAGCCATGTGGTTGGGCCCTTTGGGGCTCCAGGTATCTTAAGTTTGTGGGGACAGTTTGTGCAGTAACTCACCAGGATCTGGGGGAGACAGAACTGGCCTGTGGAGGGGTGCAGGAGTGGGACTGGCTGGGGCGCTAGGCTGCAGAGAAATGTAGATCCCTTCTTTCTGTCTGTCCCATTGAGACTGTAGGATACGCCAGATCCCCTTTCTTAGCCTGGTAGTGGGGAGTGGCCAGCTGGTACTTTCCAGCTCTGCCTCAGTGGCAACATCTCGCCACCAGTGCAACAAAGCTTGGTGCTAGTAAGGCTGGACACAGGGCACTGGGTGCAAGGCACAGGCTAGAAAACTCCCATGGCACCTACTCCTGCCACTTGCTGTTTGCATAGCCACAGTGAGGAGGTGTTCCTGAGCCATTCGTTCACCCACCTCCATGCCCCCCCCCCCCAATTTCCTCTGCTGGTGCACTTCCAGTCCACAGAACATTGTCCCCCAATTGTTATCCCAATTCCCTCCTGCCTGCAGTGTTCACAAGGGGACTGAGACATGTGGGGAGTTGGAGCCAGGCCTGGCAGCCCCAAACCCTAGGAAGGGCCCCAGAACCATGGCCTGGAGTGGCCATTGTCTCCTTATTTATTTTTGTGACTTGTTCTTTTTTTATTTTTCCCCTTTCTTTCCTTAGCAGCCAAGTCTGCAACAGTGTCAGACTGGCTACACCTTCCTGTATTTCTCTTTGTGTTTACCAGGTGGGGAGAAGGGAGAAGTTTGTTTTTTTTTTTTTTTTTTTTTTGGTTTTGTAGTATAGTTTGTGTGTGTATTTGTGTGTGTGTGTGCATATATGCACTCGGGTCATAGGTCGGCCACTTGAAAAGGTTGTGTGTGTTTGGTGGAAACTCTTACGACCCTAGGAGTCTTCCAGGTGGATGTCTGAGTTTTGAGGGGTCAGATCCTCCTTGGCATGGGAATGGTGAGGTTGAGGCATCCCTCCTGATCTGATGCCGCTACTGTGTGCTTAGGGCCAGCTTACCTGTCCTTGGCCCACTTACTAACTTACTAGGTTTTGTGCCTAGAAAACACAGTTTTCCCCCTCTGGGCTATTTTGCCTTTTTTTGGTTTTGTTTGCTTTTCAGGGTCAGGATCTACTACACTTTTGTGGTCTCTTCCTTTAGCTGGGGTCTCAGATTTGAGGATCTCTGCCTAAAAATGGAGTGCAGCTGAGGGGCTTGGCCAACCCACTTGGCCCTGCTGAGAGTTTTCTCCAGACTATGGTCTCAGAATGCTTTACTGGGCCACTGGACATCCATTGTTTGATTTTGCTCTTGCACTGTGCAGTGGGGCTTTGCAGCATCACGCTGCAAAAAAAAAAAAAAAAAAAATTCCCGTTTGCCTGTGGGAATTCTAATATGGGCTTAGATTCTCTCTCATGGACATTCTTATCCTCCAGTCCCCCATTATCTCCTTGACACCCACTTCTTGGTGCCCTGGCACCCAGATTCTAACGAAGAGTGTCCCCCTCTCTGCAAATCTTTATTATGGATTTGCCGTCAGTCTGGCTGAGGCTGCAGCATATTTTGGCTATTTCTCTTCCTTTGCCAGGAAGTAATTTCTTTATGGGCACACAAGAGAAGAGAATAGACAAGTTTTGGGGAGTCATGTATGTATGGGAGAAAAGGCCATCTTCCTCATCCTCATTATCTTGGAGTTGGAAACACAAGAGCTCCAGCTCACAGAGGCAGAAACCCTATGAAGGCTTTGGACTTTGCAGGTGAATCTTGATTTTGTTTCTTAGACTCAGTTGAACAGCTGCTTTGTATCCTGGAATAGCGGGGATTGGGGGGGGGGGGTTTACATGCCTGCCTAGGGTTAATAATGATCCCCTCAAGTTCTTGCTTTTATTATAGAAGGAAGGGCCAGACAGATGAAAATTGATTTACAAGGTGGCAACTACCACATAGATATATTCTATTCTAGATGGTATTCTTCCCTTCTTTGAATGCTTGAAGTTTCAGGTTTTGTTTTTCAATGCTGTATGTACAAAACGACATTACAATGGTGTCAGCCTTGCCATGTTCCAATTTCACTTGAATCTTGAAGTCAGTGTGGTTTTGGAGTAAGGGAGTAGCTAGTGAAGGGGAAAGGTCCCTAAAGGATGACGCAGGCAGCTTAGTTGATACTTGGTGTGTCATCGAGAATTTTCCTTGCCATTTTTTGTCAATTGTGTGATTGTCCAGTTTTGCTGAGGTTTTGGTTTGGTTCTTGTTTTCTCCCCTCTACTCTTGTAAAGTTGTAGGATTTGTTTTTCAAAGTGGCATTCTGAAAACCGAGCCCAGCCTGGCTAGACTTGGCAGGTATGAATGGGGTATGCTTGCCTTTTTTCTTTTTTGGTTTGTCTCTCTTGAGATGAAGTGTGGATCTTGAATTCATGGTTGTGTGTGTGCTTTCAAAAGAAAAATGGTTTGTTTGTGTAGTCATTTGCCTGCGAAGTTGTGGGAACATTTGTTTTTCAAAAGCAGGGCAGCATTTTGGATCTAGAAGGGCAGTTTGGGTTGTGTAGTATGTGCCTTCTTCATGTTTTTCTAAACATACACACACACCAAAAAAAAAAAAACATTAATTTTTTCCAATAACTTGAAAACTCCAAAGGGACATTTGGTTAGTGGCAGCCAACCTGCCCGTCACTGCAGAAATGGTAGCTTCTTTTCTTGAGCCACTGTCTACATTTGTTCTGTATTTTTATATATAGAATTTTTTTTACTAATGAAAGGTTCTTAAGATGGTCAGTTTTCTACATAGACTAAAAAACAATACAGCACTTTGCCAAAACAAGTGTCACATTGCTTCAATGTATTATTAACTCCAGTTCTTTATCACTGGGTTCAAGGTATATTTTGCATTCTTGAGTTCTGGGTGTTTGATCTGTCCATCAATAAAGATGTTGTTTATTTGTCTTTCTCTCTCCTCGTTCTTTGTGGTCAGTCACTTGGTTGGTTTTCAGGGGTGAACCCCAGGGGCTCATGTGCTAGGCCCACACTGTTCCCCCCTCCAAATCCCTTCCCCAGTCTGGTGCCTTTTAATCTTAAGGCCAGTGCAGTTTACTGGCTGACCAGAACATGTCTCATGCATGCTTGAAACACATTTCAAGCTGGAATATAACACAGTGGGGAGGGCACTTATCTTGTACTCAGCTGACCTGGATTCAGTCCCCAGCACCCCAAGGGTTCCTCGAGCTTGCCAGAGCCAGGAGTGAGCCCTGAGCAACGTTGGGAGTAGCTCCAGAACAAAAGAACTGTGAAAGGATTGTGTGCACAGATTTCATTTTGCTTAAAACAGGATCCATCTGGGGCCGGCAAGGTGGCGCTAGAGGTAAGGTGACTGCCTTGCAAACGCTAGCCAAGGAAGGACCTCGGTTTGATCCCCCGGCATCCCATATGGTCCCCCCAAGCCAAGGGCAATTTCTGAGCGCTTAGCCAGGAGTAACCCCTGAGCATCAAATGAGTGTGCCCCCCCAAAAAAAAAACAGGGTCCATCCCTACTGAGACATTCCCTTAAAATATTAGTTCTGGGTCTAGTGGGAGTGATAGCACAGGTTTGTCTTGCACACAGTTGACCTGGTTTCTATCTCTGGCATCCTATAGGGCCCTCCAAGCCTGCCAAGAGTGATTTCTGGGGCCCGGAGAGATAGCACAGCGGTGTTTGCCTTGCAAGCAGCCGATCCAGGACCAAAGGTGGTTGGTTCGAATCCCGGTGTCCCCTAGGGTCCCCCGTGCCTGCCAGGAGCTATTTCTGAGCAGACAGCCAGGAGTAACCCCTGAGCAACGCCGGGTGTGACCCCCCCCCAAAAAAAAAAACCAAGAGTGATTTCTGAGTGCAGAGCCAGGAGAAACACCTTAGCATCATTAGGTGTGCCCCCCCCCAGATAATAAAGTATCCCAGTAGCCTGGAGGCCACAGTGAGACCCCCTCTGCTCAGGCTGGGAGGGGTGAGAAGCCCAGGACTGGTGAGTGTGCACATTTTGATGGGCATCTGCTATGGACCCCAGAAGTGTGACTGCATGAAAGAAAGCAGGAAAGAGAAAAAAAAAAGGAGGATCCGGAGTGGTGGTGCTAGTGGTAAGGCGTCTGCCTTGCAAGTGCTAACTGAACACGGACCTTGGTTCAATCTCCTGGCATCCCAGATGGTCCCCCAAACCAGGAGCGGTTTCTGAACGCATAGCCAGGAGTAACCCATGAGCATCACCCGCTGTGGCCCAAAAACAAAACAAAAGAAAAAAAAAAAAAGAAAGAAAGAAAAGAAAAGAAAAGAAAAGAAAAAAGGAAGCCTGGATTTCCCCCCAGCGACTTCAAGGTCACCTGGAAGAGGAGCAGGCAGCTCTGCGCACAGGATACCTCCTCCGGATGTGCAGAAACTCTGGGCTCTGGGGCTGATCTACCCCCTTGGATACATTTTTGACTCCTAGCTGGGAGAGAAGGTCAGGAAGTCCCTTGTGCACGAACACAGTCTTTGCACAGCACCTGGCATGATGACAAGGCACAGGGATAGGGGTGGAGGGCCAAGGATGCTTTGCGGGCTGCCCCCATCATCCCTCCACGACCGTCTCCTGAGGCGTCTAGCTGGTCAAGAACTTTTCCAGGAGGATAATGTTGGGGGTGGGCAGCGCTGGGTGGGGGGAGTGTGGAGAAGGGCCCCAGGGGCCCCCAGCGCCCCACCCATATGGTCCGAGTACCACCATATGACTCCCCAGCACAGAGCCAGGAGTAACCTGAGCACCACCAGATGTGACCCAAAAATCAAAACAATAAAAAAAAATAAAAAAGGGGGCCGGAGAGATAGCACGGAGGTAAGGTGTTTGCATTGCATGCAGAAGGTCGGTGGTTCGAATCCCGGCATTCCATATGATCCCCTGAGCCAGAAAGGAGCGATTTCTGAGCGTAGCGCTAGGAGGAACCCTTGAGCACTGCCGGGTATGACCCAATATATGTATATATATGTATATATATATATATGTTATGTATATATACATATATATAATAAACATAAATAAATAATAAAAAGGTTCCAAAGTAAGGAATAGAACCCTGGGCTCAGCCCCATCCACAGTATCCCCATGACCTACAGCAGCGATCCAGGGCTTGGAGAGGTTATCCTGGACACTCACAGCGGAGTCTGGGCTGCAGTGCTCAGACCTGGGTCCCTGGGCTGTGAGCACAGTGGGGCCCCCCAAGGTCCAGGGGCAGACACACGAGGTCCCTCATGTAGATGGACACCCCTGCTGGCTGCGCAGGGGGAGAGAGTGGAGTGCAAAAGCAGGAGGGCTTTCAGTCCCAGCTCCAAGCTCACGTATCCTGTATCCCCTTGCATCTTGTAGGCTGGGGGGGCAGGTCCCAGTGGGGCTGCAGCTATTGACCTGGGGGGGAGGCAGGCACCTGGGCTACTTTTGCATCTGAGGCAGAGCAGATGGCAGTGTCAGTGGGATGGTCGTCCTTGCAGGGACCCCAACTTGGGATACCTGCCTGCCTGCCCATGACTCTTGTTTAATCTATTAAGTTTTTGGGCCACACCCGGCCGTGCTCTGTGGTTACTCCTGGCAAGCCAAGAGTCCCTAAAGGTGGCTGGGGATTGAACCCGGGTCCATCCTGGGTCGCCCGTGTGCAAGGCAAATGCCTTACCACTGTACTATCGTGCCAGTCTCTGCCCATGGCGGTTGGCGTCTCACCTGGCTCCATGCAGCATGTTGGGATGAGTGTGCTTTTGAAGTCTGTCTCATTGCATGATTGCATGTTTCCTTGGTGTTGGGGCTTCTAGAAGGTTGACCCCTCAAACAATATTGTTTGATTTTTTTGGGGGGTGTGAAGACACACCTCGCAATGCTCAGGAGTTATTCCTGGCTCTGCACTCAGGAGTGATTCCTAAGTATTGAACCCAGTTTTGCTGCACGCAAAGCAAGCTTCTTCCCTGCTGTATTATCACTCCAGCTCCCTCAAATGACAATGTTTAGTACTCTTTGGGGCCAACACTCAGTGGTGCTTAGGGCTTGACCCTGGCTCAGTGCTCAGAGGACCATATGGGATGCCAAGGACTGAACCTGGGTCGACTGTATGCCAGGCATGTGGCGTCCCCGCTTTGCTATGGCTCTAACCCCCATTCTTACTTTTCCTCGTTGAAATTCCACCTGCCCCAAGATGCAAACTGCAGCGCCCCACCCCTCCTCAGCACAGCACCCAGGGCCACTCTCAGCTGTTCATGGCCTGGCCGCTGGGCTTGCCTGTCTCTAGTGGCATCCCTCCACTGTGTCTTTATTCTATCAGCACTGTGTGCCCTTTTGGGGTACAGAACCTTAAATCAAGGCTTGCTCACTGCCATGTCTCTTCTGTTTTCTATTTCTGTACTTTATTTCCTTCCACCTTTTATTTCTCTCCACCCACTCCCAGATTATTTTTCTTTAAACTGTCAACCCCGGGGGACCAGAGCAATAGCACAGTGCGGAGGGTGTTTGGTTTGCACACAGCCAACCTGGGTTGGATCCCTGGCATCCCTTAGGGTTCCCTGAGCACCGCCAGGAGTGGTGCCTGAGTGAAGAGGAGAAAACCCTGAGCATCGTTGGGTGTGGCTCTAAACAAAACAAAACAAAGTGCCAGCCCCCCTTCCCCGGGATCCCTCTTGGCAGTGGGCCTAGATGCACCCATTTCTGTGCTACCGGCCTCATCTTATCTCTGAGCTCCTATCTTGCTGTTTTTCTTGCTGTCACTGGATTGCTAAGGCCCTTGCTCAAGATGTTGTCATGTCCAAGTCCTTTCAACATTTCTCCCGCCTAATTCCCGCATCTTGCAAAACTTTTTCTACCCCATTACACAATCGCATGTCTGCTATCCCCTGCCCAGGTCTTGACTGCCAGGTCCACTTGTGACATGGACAGAGTGCCTTGTAGGGGAGACCCTGATTCCCAGTGTGTTCTCCAGGCCCACCATGGAAATCATGATGGAAATTCCTTTTTCCTTCCTTTTGTGCTCTGCTGGGGTTGAACCCAGGTCTTCTGTGCACAGGGCCTTACCACTAAGCGACTTCCCCAGTCCTCAGAACCCCCTTTGTGGGAGGAAGATGACTTTTAGGGGACCCAGCAATACTGAAACAACCAGGCTGATACTGGGGCCCCAGGTGTGGTGCTATCTGTGCTCTGTAGTGTCAGGGGTCACACCTGGAGTGTTGGGGCCCCAGGGAAAAGCCTAGTGTTGTTCCAACTACTGTTCTTTATTTTTTGTTTTTGGACCACAGCTGGTGGTGCTCAGGGCTCTGTATTCAGACAGCTGTGCTGTTGCTTGGGAACCACTGCCCCATTTTCCCGGCTCGATGGTGCCCCCTTCACCCCAGCAAGGCTTCTTGTGGGTCTCAGGCACGCCGGCACTTTGTTTAGTGATCATACTCACATGTGTTGGAAATAGTTTTCAGGGTAGGAGACCATGAGACTGTGCTGAGTGACAGCAGTGACCACAGAGAGCGTCCAGGCAGCCTGGTGACCGAGTATCACTGGTTTACGACTAGAAGGATCAGTTTTAGGAGGGGGCTGCTAGGGGGTGCTCACACCTAGAGCCAGTGGGCAATGAAAAAGCCCTTTGCAAGAGCCCCTTTGAGCCTGCAGGCGGATACCAAGCTCTGTGTTTCCAAAGTGCTACTCAGCAGGGGGCGCCAGAGGCATGTCTCCGTCACATTGGGGTTTTCAAGCCCCAGAAAGGAATGGCTGCCCCCCCACACACACATCCTCTCCACATGCTCGGGAACAGGGAACTGAATTCCAAACTCCGTACGTTCACACTAAGAATGAAGGTAACTGCTTCCACCCTGTAAGACGCATCTATATCCTTCACAGATGGTTATTCTTTTTTGTTTGTTTTGGTTTTTCTTTGGGTGACAACCGTTCAGAAATCACTCCTGGCTCGGGGGACCATATGGGACACTGGGGGATCAAACCGAGGTCTGTCCTAGGTCAGCTGCGTGTAAGGCAAATATCCTACTGCTGTGTTATCGCTCCGGTCCCTTTTTGTCTTTATTTTATCTATTTTTCCATTTTACTTTTTTTGGGGGGTGTCACACCTGGTGATGCCCAGGGCTCACTCTTGGCACTACACTTAGGAATCACTCCTGGCAGTGCTTGGGGGACCATATGGTGCAGGGGACCAAACCCTGCTTGGTTGCATCAAGTGCCCTTCCTGCTATGCCATGGTTCTGGTCCCTACTCATTTTTAAGTAAACCTTTTTTTGTTTGTTTGTTTTGTTTTGGGGCCTTACCTGCTGATGCTCAGGAGTTACTCCTAGCTATGCATTCAGAAATCACTTGTGGCTTGGAGGACCATATGGGACACCGGGGATCAAACCGAGGTCTGTCTTGGATCAGCTGCATGCAAGGCAAACGTCCTACCACTGCCACTGTGCTATGGCTCTGGCCCATCGGTAAAACTTTTATAGTAATTTTCTTTTCTTTATCTTTTGGGCCACACCCAGTGGTGCTCAGGGGTTGCTTCTTGACTCTGCGCTCAGGAATCACTCCTTGCAGGCTCAGTGGATCATATGGGATGCTGGGGATCAAACCCAGGTTGGCTGTGTGCAAGGTACGTGCCTTACCCACTGTACTATTGCTCCAGTCCTTGTCATTTTTTTCTTTTTCTTTTTTTCGGGGGCGGGGGGTCACATCCTGCAGTGCTCAGGGATTACTCCTGGCTCCGCACTCAGAAACCACTTCTGGGGCCGGACAGTTAGCACAGTGGTGGGGCGTTTGCCTTGCACGCAGCCAACCCAGGATGAACAGTGGATCAAATCCCGCCAGCCCATATAGTCCCCTGAGCCAGACAGGACTGATTTCTGAGCACAGAGTCAGGAGTAACCCCTGAGCACCACTGGGTATGACCCAAAAGCCAAAAACCAAAAGAATAAAAAAAAAAAAAATCACTTTTGGTAGGCACGGGAGACCATATGGGATGCTGGGATTTGAACCACCTTCTGTCCTGGATTGCTGCAATGCAAGGCAAATGCCCCACCACTGTCCTATTCAGCCCTGTAATTTTCTTTTCTTTTTTTTTTTTTTTTTTTGGTTTTTGGGCCACACCCGGTGGTGCTCAGGGGTTACTCCTAGCTGTCTGCTCAGAAATAGCTCCTGGCAGGCACGGGGGACCCTATGGGACACCGGGATTCGAACCAACCACCTTTGGTCCTGGATCAGCTGCTTGCAAGGCAAATGCCGCTGTGCTATCTCTCCGGGCTCCAGCCCTGTAATTTTCATTTTTAAATCAATTAATTAATTGCTTTACTTAAACACTGTGGTTACAAAATTATTCATGATTGAATTTCTTTTTTTTTTTTTTTTTTTGGTTTTTGGGCCACACCCGGCGGTGCTCAGGGGTTACTCCTGGCTGTCTGCTCAGAAATAGCTCCTGGCAGGCACGGGGGACCCTATGGGACACCGGGATTCGAACCAACCACCTTTGGTCCTGGATCGGCTGCTTGCAAGGCAAACGCCGCTGTGCTATCTCTCCGGGCCCTCATGATTGAATTTCTGTCATACAATGTCTACCACCCTTCACCAAGATACATTTCCCACCACCATGGACTGGTTTATCCTTCACTGAGAAACTACACTCCCCAGGGCCAGAGCCATAGTGCAGTGGAGAGGACCCACGAGTTTGATCCTCGGCATTCCATAGGGTCCTGAGCATTACCAAGAGTGATCCCTGAGTGCAAAGCCAGAATTCAGCCCTGAGCATCACTGGGTGTGGCTATTTGCTGTAGAAATACTCATTTCCTTCTCTGGAGCAGCTGGAGACTGCTGGAAAGTAGCACGAGGTACGTGAAGCTCTCACTCCCTTCGATGAGAGCCGGAAAGTTCTCAATTCCAGGCTCCCCGGGTTTCAAGGACTTGGTTTATAGATAGCAAACCCTGGTTTACTCAGGAAGGAAAGGACAGGCGTGGAGGAAACTGTTCCATTGTTCCCTGCTGGAGGCTCTTCTGCAATAGTGCCCAATGCCTGACTGACTGGCCCCATGCACCTCTCGAACCAGACAGTGTCTCTCAGAGGAGCGCCTACTCCTCCCCTGTTCGCACAAAATAGAACTTCAGGGCTGCCCTGAGCGACAGCGCAGCGGGGACGGTGCTTACATTGCGCCCAGCCAACTTGGTTTGGTTCCGATCATTAGAATCCCAGATGGGGGCCAGGCGGTGGCGCTAAAGGTAAGGTGCCTGCCTTGCCTGCGCTAGCCTTGGACGGACCGCGGTTCGATCCCCTGGTGTCCCATATGGTCCCCCAAGCCAGGAGCGACTTCTGAGTGCATAGCCAGGAGTAACCCCTGAGCGTTACCAGGTGTGGCCCCCCCCCAAAAAAAAAAAAAAGAATCCCAGATGGTCCCTAAGGATTGCCAAGAGTAACCCTTGAGCACTGCTGGGTGCTTTTTTTTTTGGTTTGGTTTGGTTTTGGGGCCACACCCAGTGACGCTCAGGGGTTACTCCTGGCTCTGTGCTCAGAAATCACTCTTGGCTTGAGGGACCATATGGGATGTCAGGAACTGAACCAGGTCTGTCCTGGGTCAGATGCGTGCAAGGCAAGTGCTCTACAGCTGCTCTACTGCTCTGGCCCTGGGTGCTTTATTTGCTTATTAATTTTTGTTTTTTGGGTCACCCCAGTGGCACTCAGGGGTTACTTCTAGTTCTGCACTTAGAAGTCTCTCCTGGCAGGCTTGGGGGACCATATGGGAATGCGGGGATGGAACCCAAGTCCGTCCTAGATTGGCTGTGTGCAAGGCAAATGCCCTACAACTGTGCTATCACTCCAGCTCCCACTGCTAGGTGTTCTGAGCACCACCACCACCCTCCAAAAAAGGAAAAGAAATGGCATCTCACTTTCCTGGGTCATCAGGTAAATACCTAACAGATATTCGAACTAACACAGATTCAAACTTCTCAGGGTTCTTGCTTTCTGGAACACGAGCCCTTTGACTGAGCAGCCTGCCAGCCTCCTATGGGATGGGACACTGCTGTCCAGATGTGCAGGAGCCCAGGGCGGCCCCCTTGCCATACCCCGTGAGCACAGATGTGCCCCATGGCAAGAAAAGATTTCTGCTCCCTTCCTTAAAGTTCCTGATGGCTATCGATGGCTATCACCTACTGATCTCACTCTGCATCTTCTAGAAGACTCAGGGACATCCATCTTGTCGGGCAGGGACCAGACTTGGACTTAGTCAGCCATAGGGTTGCTCCTAGCCCTGTAGGGAGAGAAAGACGGTCCAGTCCCCAGCAGATGGAGCAAATGCAGTCTCCCTGATGACCTGAGCCTGTGGGGGGAAAGTCTGGTGTGAGTCGGGCAGGAACTAGGCTGGAAGTGCCTGCCTTGCTACAAAGGGAAGAAAGGACAAGGATGGAGAGGCCCAGGAGCTAGAGAGATAATACAGTGGGTAGGGCATTTGTTTTACATGAGACGGATCCAGATTCAATCCCCAGCATCCCATATGGTCCCCCAAACCTGCCAGGAGTGATTTCTGAGCTCAGAGCCAGGAGTAACCCCTGAGTGCCACTGGGTGTGGCCCCCCCCCAAAAAAAAAAAACAAAAAAAAAGGAAAAGAAAAAAGAAAGAAGATGGAGAGGCCAGAGCAACGTGGGGGTTCTGGGAGCAGAGAGGGAGTGCAGAGAGGAAGTGTCCAGGCCTCTGTCTGGTGGGTTGGGCCCTCGCAAGGCTCAGATGCTCACAGTGGGAGGGAGCTGGGCCCGAGCTGGGGTACCTGAGGCCTTGTCAACTGCCAGATGTGCCTAGGATTCTCTGAAGGGCAGAAACCTTTGTCCAGTGGGGGCTCAGGGGCTCAGCTGCAGGGGCCTGGGGTTCTTGGCTCAGAACTAAATGACTGCTTCAGGATGAGATGCAGAATTGCTCTATATATGTATGTGGCAGGCGGAGTGGGAGGGCTGGGGTATCAGACCAGGAGTGGACACAGGAAGGTGGGGAGCCTTTTAGCAGAATGAGCCCTATTGGTCCCCACATCCTGCCCTGTGCTAATGAGGTATTCCCTGTATGTTCCCTCTGTCTATGGAACCCAGGATGAGGGGCAGGGGTGCTGGGAGAACTTCTGTCCTGCATGGAGCCACAAAAATGGGAGAAGCAGGGCCGGAGTGGTGGCACAAGCAGTAAGGTATCTGCCTTGTGCGCACTAGCCTAGGACGGACCAGGGTGGTTCGAACCCCGGCGTCCCATATGGCCCCCCACGTCAGGAGCTATTTCTGAGCCCATAGCCAGGAGTCACCACTGAGTGTCACTGGGTGTGGCCCAAAACAAAAAAAAAAGGAGGGGACACTCTAGTGGGGAAAAGTGGGGAGGCTGCTTGCCTTGCACTTAGAAGACCCTGGGTTTGATCTCTGGCATCCAATATGGTCCAAGCACCCCCAGGTGTGATTCTTGCATGCAGAACCAGGAGTAACTCCTGAACAATGTCAGGTGTGGTCCCAAAACAAACAACAAACGCCAAACATTTTAATAATATAAAATGTTAAAAATGAGGAGCCAAAGTTAGGCCTTTTACCCTGAACACTGGCATAATTAATGACTTGGCTCAGGCCTCAGAAGAATGGGCATTGCCCATACACCCCTGAACCATGGATACCATCTATGGAAACAACCACAATTGTCTAGAACATCACCAGGAAGCAAACCACTACCAGGGAAGACCCTACTGCTGCTCTGGCATTGACGTACTCCAAAGAGTGCTCTCTTAACACCCAGACGACTTAGCAACAGCAACAACCTGCTTGCAGGGCAGGTCTCTCCGCATCTAATGGTGAGGTGAAACTAGACGATGCTCCACATCAGCCTGACTTCGACGAAGGAAATGCACAGAAACCAGAATCTTTTTTTTTTTTTTTTTGGTTTTTCGGGCCATTTGATGCTCAGGGGTTACTCCTGGCTAAACGCTCAAAAATTGTCCCTGGCTTGGGGGGGACCATATGGGATGCCGGGGGATAAAACCACGGTCGCGATCTTTCATTGGCTAGCGCTTGCAAGGCAGACACCTTACCTCTAGCGCCACCTTGCCGGCCCAGAAAACAGAATCTTTTTTTTTTTTGCTTGTTTATTTGTTTTTGGGTCACACCCGGCAGCACTTAGGGGTTCTTCCTGGCTCTATGCTCAGAAATCACTCCTGGCAGGCTCAGGGGACCACATGGGATGTCGAGATTCGAACCACCGTTCTTCTGCATGCAAGGCAAACGCCTTACCTACATGCTATCTCTCCGGTCCAGAAACCAGAATCTTTAACTACGCAGGGGTCTCAAACTCAATTTACCTGGGGGCCGCAGGAGGCAAAGTCGGGGTGATCCTTGAGTGCAAAGTCAGTAGTAAGCCTTGAACATTGGGGGGTGTGACCCAAACAACTAAAACAAAACAAAACAAAAAAAGATTCCTCTAGGGCAGGGCCACAAAATGTTGTACGGAGGGCCGCAAACGGCCTGCGGGCCGCGAGTTTGAGACCCCTGAACTACAGGAACATGATGCCAACAACATCTAATGTGCAAAAATTTTCATCGGGACCATGGAGAATGACTCGGGTTGGGCAGCCTGGTATGCCTAGAGCTGAGTTGGTCTGATGCCGGAGAATGACTCGGGTTGGGCAGCCTGGTATGCCTAGAGCTGAGTTGGTCTGATGCCGGAAAACTTCAGGGCTGAGGTCTCCATGTATTTAGGCCAAGGCTTTTTCTTTTTCTTTTTTTTTCCCCATATTTTGCTGGGCCTATGCAAACAACAAAGCTTGCCACTCTCACACTGCTACTACTGTATTTTTTTTAACACTTATCCTTTAAGAAAGTAAAAACAAAAAGACAGCTTACTAAACTTAAAAAAAAAAGTAACTACAGGGCTGGAAAGATAACATGGAGGTAAGAGCGTTTGCCTTGCATGCAGAAGGATGGTGTTTCAAACCCTGGCATCCCATATAGTCCCCTGAGCCAGCACAGTGGGGAGGGCTTTTACCCTCCATGCGGGAGATTTGGGTTCAATTCCTGGCATCCCATAGGGTCCCCTGAGCCACCAGGAGTGATTCCGGAGTGCAGAGCCCGGAGTCACTCCTGGGCGCAGCCGGGTGGGCCCCCCCAAACAAAACATTCCGAAGTTCCAAAGGCAAGTTTTCCTGCTGACCTCAGGGAAGAGTGGCCCCTTACTGAGCTGGGTGTGTGCGTGAGGGCCAGTGCACTTCAGCACCAGCTGGCAGAGAAGAGCCCGGTGGGCGCCCCTATGGCCAGTATTTAGCCCCAAGCCAGCAGCGGGCAGCAGCAGAGCATGCGGGTCTGCAGGGAAGATGCGGCGGCTCGGGGCCGTGCCTTCCAGCCACTGCTGGCGACTGCGGGGAGGACGCGCCTGGGGGAGAGAAAGACTCCGCCTAAGGGTGCTGAGAAAGGTGCAGGAAAGGACGTCTGAGCGACCACGGGGGAGGCTCCCCAGAAGCGCTGGGCCAAGAGGCCCTAGGGAAGCCAAGCAGCGGAGGGCGCTGAGGCCTGCAGCCAATGGCCGGTCAGAGGGAACCCAGCAGAGTCGGGCTCAGCCCCGGACTAGGGGGACCCGGGCGGGCAAGGCGCCCAGGAGAAGACCCTTTGCATCGGAGGCCGAGCATGGAGCCTTTCCCTAGCGAGGCTGCACCCTGCAGAAAGCAGGAGGCAGGGGCTGTGCCTGGGGCTGGTGGGGGCCTTGGGGGCCAATGGCCACAGCACAGCAGTGCGCGTGAAGCTAGAACTGAACCGACAGTGTCACAAGCACTGTCTTCTCAAGACATGGGCTGGAGGCCTGAGTTACAGACAGCACAGCGCAGAGGGACATTTGTGAATCCCATATGCTGCCCTGAACCCGCCGGAAGTGATGCCTGCGCTCCAACGGTGGGTTCCAAACCCCAAGATTAAAAAACAAATTGCAACAAAATACCGCCCTCCCCAACAAGCAAAAGAGGAGGACGGCGTCTAGCTAGGAGAGCATTTGCCTTGCACAAACACCTGGGTTAGATATCCGGCACCTCCTAGGTTCCCCGGCAAACCTCATCTGGAGTGATCCCTGATTAGGGATCCCGAAAGGGAAAAATAAAATGGAAGAGTAAAGGATGTTGGCGGCAGTTTGGTGGACCTGGGCTTGAGCCCTGCCTGACATTGCAGAGTTCCCACAGGCCAGCTCAGCTCAGGAGTAATGCCTGAGCAGAGAGCTGGCAGTAAGCAATTAGCAGTCAGGTGTGGTGCCTGTCCCCCCCCCCAAAAAAAAATTAGGGGCCGGAGAGATAGCATGTAGGTAGGGCGTTTGCCTTGCATGCAGAAGGGCGGTGGTTCAAATCCCGGCATCCCATATGGTCCCCCGAGCCTGCCAGGAGCAATTTCTATGCGTGAAGCCAGGGACAGCCCCTGAACGCTGCCGGGTGTGACCCCCCCTCCCAAAAAAAAAAAGCTGGATAACACAGTGGGGAGGGGGAGGGTATTTGCCTTAGTGACCAACCAGGGTTTGATCCCCAACATCCCACAGGAACCACTGTCAGGAATGGCCTCTGAGCACAGAGCCAGGGGTAACCTCTGAGACCTGTCAGGTGTGTCCCCCCAAAAAATAAAATCATGAGTGAAACCACACCCGCAAATGCAGTCATCATGTCTGTACACAGCCAATTCCATAGACTCACTGGTTTTTTTTGTTTTGTTTTGTTTTTTGTTTTTTTGGGCCACACCCGGCATTGCTCAGAGGTTACTCCTGGCTGTCTGCTCAGAAATAGCTCCTGGCAGGCACGGGGGACCATATGGGACACCAGGATTCGAACTAACCACCTTTGGTCCTGGATCGGCTGCTTGCAAGGCAAACGCCACTGTGCTATCTCTCCAGGCCCAGACGCACTGTTCTTGAAAGAGATAGAAACCAAGCTGCAAAAATCCATAGTACAGGGGCCGGAGAGAAAGCATAGTGGTAAGGCATTTGTCTTGCATGTGGCTGACCCAGGATGGACCTGGTTTGATTCCTGGCATCCCATAGGGTCCCCCAAGCATGCCAGGAGTGATTTCTGAGCACAGAACTGAGTAACCCTTGAGCATCACCAGGTGTGGCCCAAAAACCAATAAATAAATAAATTGCTTTAAAAAAAAATCATAGTATACCTATATGCATCTGAAAGCTGGCAATCTTGGGAAGAGAGGATGGGCCAAATCCTCTCACTGCTGAAGCCACACTTGTTGCCTCCATCACCCAGAATCACCCTTCACCAATGGTCTGCTTTACCATTCCTCTACAGTTCTCTGCAGAAACACCAATTTGATCAAAACTCCAGGTATGCCAGTATTGGGGCTGATATTACCAGGACTTTTTTATTTTTGCCTTTTTTTTTTTTTTAGGGGGGAACACCTGGCACACTTTACTCCTGACTCTGTGCTCAGAAATTACTCCTGGCTCACTCAGGGGACCTTATGAGATGTCAGGGGCAGAACTTGGGTCAGCCACATGCAAAGCAAACACCTTACCTGCTGTACTATATTGCTTTGGTACCCTATTAGGACTTTTTTGGAGTGAGTGTGGGCCATTCATACCCACCACTCATACCTTCTTGAACCACATGGCTGCATGGGGGCCGTGCAACAACTTCAGTTTTGTTTAATATTTTCATACCAATAGGAAATTGCCAATTTAAATGCCAATGTGTGGCTGAAGTCACCTAATGTTCAGAAACAAATAAAGTAACAGAACAGTCAGCTAGCAAGAAGAGCTTACTACACCTTCTGACAATAATTTCATGACCTCATTGGAGATACACCCGTTTGACGCTCAGGGGTTACTCCTGGCTATGAGCTCAGAAATCGCCCCTGGCTTGGGGGGACCATATGGGACGCTGGGGGATCGAACTGCGGTCCGTCCTACGCTAGCGCTTGCAAGGCAGACACCTTACCTCTAGCGCCACCTTCCCGGCCCCAATACATGTTCTTTAAATAAAGTCAATTAAGAAAATCAGAGAGAGGAAGCAAGAATCCAAGAAATAGGGTGAATGCAATAACCCTGAATCCGGCAGGCATATGCATTCCAACACTGCTCCCCTATCACCACTGTTGTCATTTCAGGCGTGTCTCTTCCGAGTGTGCTGCTCAGCAATACTGGGCCAGGCTGGAGGCCGATCTGCCTGGACACTGGGTGTGGACAATGATGGAATTTGGCAGAGTAGTGGGGGAGTTTATGGAGGTGGTGCCTGGTTTAAACTCGGATCTTGGGCAGGCAGTGCAGTCTGACTTGGAGCTGTTTCCAGACACAGATCTACGATGCAGGGGGATCAAACAGTGGAGCATCTGTTAGTGGAGCCTATGGCTCCAAAATGAGGGTCTGATGAGACACATGCCTGGAAGCAAATGTCAACGTAGTAAATGATTCACACAGTGAAGAGGTACAAGAATGGGTCCAGGAAATCCAGTGCTCAAGCAAGGAATTCAACTACCCAAGATTTCTTTTTGTGTGTGTGTGTGTGTGTGATTTTTGGGTCACACCCGGCAGTGCTCAGGGGTTACTCCTGGCTCCATGCTCAGAAATTGCTCCTGGCAGGCACGGGGGACCATATGGGACGCCGGGATTCGAACCAATGACCTTCTGCATGAAAGGCAAATGCCTTACCTCCATGCTATCTCTCCGGCCCAACTACCCAAGATTTCTGCTCCTAAGAAGGAGTGCAGCTCATGGAAGAAGACTGAAAAATGAGCCCCTGCCTTCTTCAGACCCCTGCTTTTATTGACAAGAATTAGGTCCCACTAAGTAGGGAATAATCCAATCATCAGAGCACACCCTAGGGTGGAGTACAAATATTAAAGTAGGATCAGTAACCCAACATCTCCCCCTAATTGACTTATACAAAATCAAAATAATTCACATCCCAGGATTCTAAGATTATGGCATATGCTTCTAAAGATAAAGGTTGGTAATATTTTGCATAGGTGTAGCAAAAGTTGGGAAAACATAATAAAAAGCAGGGCATCCCTAACCACGAAGCATCCACCTTAGTGGCATCTGCAGGCTCCAGGCACAGTAATTTGTCTAACTTGAATTTGTCCCAGATAGTAGGGAAAAAGGGGTGGGCAAGAGGAGTTGGGGACATCAGAAGGTATAGAGCGACTACAAGGGGAATGCAGTGGATACAAGCAGCAGGGGAGAGAGGAAGGAGGGTCCTCCCAGGGGTTTCCACAGATTCCACCAAGCAGGAGAGGGAATGCAGTCCAGAATCTGGATTAGTCATGGGGAATATTTAGAAGCTCTTTTAGATACAAGTTAGCAGTTGGAGAGCCAGGAAGGGCAGAGAACATCATAAGAGGTTGATCCAGCTGGAGAAAATCTGTGGACATGTGTGTATGTATGTGTGCATGTTTTTTGGGGGGAGACACATCTAGAGGTGGTTCAGGGATCAACCCTGGAGGTGCTCAAGACACTCCTGTGAATACTGGCAAGCATGACAAACAAATGGTATGCAGGTCTCAGGGGGTCCAGGTGGTGTCTGTGGGTAGAGACTGAAAAAGTGCAGAGTGGGATCTGGCTGATGCCACACTGTCTCCTGAAAGGTTCACATGGACAGAGTGCATGGAGAAATCCCAAGCTGTCTCTGTGAAATCTAAAACCGCTCCAAAAAGTTGTTCAGCTAGCACATTGACAGTTTAAAAACTGTTTATTTAGGGGTCAGAATGATAGTACAAACGGTCATTTATCTTGGATGGGGTCCATTGGGGATAATCTCTGGTCCCCAGAGCACCAGCAGGAGTGAGTTCATTGTGCAGAGCCAGAAGAACCTGAGCATCACCAGGTGTAGTCCGTAAATTCCTCCCCAAATTATTCCTTTATGTTACACTTTGTTTTTGGGTCACACCCAGCAGCATTCAAGGGTTACTCCTGGCTCTGTGTTTAGAAATCACTTCTGGCTGGCTTCAGGGACTCTATGGTATGCCAGAGAGAGAACCATGGGTTGGTCCCGTGCAAGGCAAATGCCATCCCTACTTCTGGCTCCTGTGGAGTAGTGCCTTTTAAAAAAGTTGTTTTCATTGTCATCAGTGACTAACAATACTGTCATTATACTTTTTTTTTTTTTGGTTTTTGGGTCACACCCAGCAGCACTCAGGGGGCTCAGAAATTGCTCCTGGCAGGCTCCGGGGACCGTGTGGGATGCCGGGATTCGAACCACCGTCCTTCTGCATGCAAGGCAAACGCCCTATCTCCATGCTATCTCTCCGGCCCCTGACTTTTTTTTGAGGGGGGGGACAGGTCATACCTGGGAGAGCTCAGGGGTTACTCCTGGCTCTGTGTTCAGAAATTGATCCTGGCAGGCTCAGGGGACCATATAGGATGCCAGGATTTGAACCACCATCCATCCTGGATCAGCTGCATTCAAGGCAAGCGCCCTACTGCTGTAGTATCTTTCTGACCCCTATACTGACTCTTTTTTTTTTTTTTTTTGGCTTTTGGGTCACACCCGGCAGCGTTCTGGGGTTACTCCTGGCTCCATGCTCAGAAAATCACCCCTGGCAGGCCTGAGCCTGCCCATATGGGATGCCTGGATTCGAACCACCATCCTTCCACATGAAAGGCAAACACCTTACCTCCATGCTATCTCTCCGGCCCTATACTGACTCTTTTTTTTTTTTTTTTGGTTTTTGGTTTTTGGGCCACACCCGGTAACGCTCAGGGGTTACTCCTGGCTATGTGCTCAGAAGTTGCTCCTGGCTTGGGGGACCATATGGGACACCGGGGGATCGAACCGTGGTCCGTCCAAGGCTAGCGCAGGCAAGGCAGGCACCTTACCTTTAGCGCCACCGCCCGGCCCACCTATACTGACTCTTAAACCATTCCTGATACTGAAAATAACTTAACCTTTAGGAGGATAAGTCTGACTCTTTGCCCATCTGCCACCTAGTCCCGGAAGCGGGGGAACTGGCTTCATGACAGCTAATACCTCAGAAAAACCTCAGAGATGAGGGGTCAGGTTGGGAAAAGGTGAAAAAGACCCAAAGTCCATCAGAGAGAAGACATTTGTATTTATTTTGAGCTCGTACCCAGTAATGCCCAGGGATTGCTCTGGACGTGCTGGTGGTGGTAGGGGGGATCATGAGATGTTGGAGAGCGGGGCCGGGCGGTGGCGCTCGAGGTAAGGTGCCTGCCTTATCTGCGCTAGCCTAGGAGACGGACCGCGGTTCGATCCCCCGGCGTCCCATATGGTCCCCCAAGCCAGGAGCGACTTCTGAGCGCATAGCCAGGAGTAACCCCTGAGCATCACCGGGTGTGGCCCAAAAACCAAAAAAAAAAAAAAAAAAAAAAAAAAAAAGATGTTGGAGAGCCAATTTCAGGTAAATACTTATGTTTATTTTGATTCTTTTTCTTTTGTTTGTTGGGCCACACCCGGTGACACTCAGGGGTTACTCCTGGCTATGTGCTCAGAAATCACTTCTGGCTTGGGGGACCATATGGGACGCTGGGGGATCGAACCGCAGTCTGTCCTAGGTTAGCCCATGCAAGGCAAGCACCCTTCCGCTTGTGCCACTGCTCAGGCCCCTATTTTGATTTTTGTTGGTTTTTTTTTGTTTGTTTGTTTTGTTTTGTTTTTGGGTCACACCCGGCAATGCTCAGGCTCAGGTGTTATTCCTGGCTTGCTCAGGCTCAGGGGTTATTCCTGGCTTGACGCTCAAAAATCGCCCCTGGCAGGCTCGGGGGACCTTATGGGATGCCCGGGATTTGAACCACCATCCTTCCAAATGCAAGGCAAACGCCTTATCGCTGTGCTATCTCTCCGGGCCCCTATTTTGATTTTTTGATTGGTTTTTGGGCCACATTCGTACTGCTCAGGCTCTGCACTCCAGGATTACTCCTGGCGAGGCTTGAGACCTATGGAGTGTTGGAGCTTGAACGTAGGTCAGCTATGGACAAGACAAGCTCTCTCTTTTTTTGTGTGTGGGGGCACACCTGGCAGCACTGTTATTATTGGCTCTTCGCTCAGGAATCACTCCTGGCAGGTTGGGTGGGGGCAACCATATGGGATGCCCGGGATCAAACCCCGTTGGTCACATGCAAGGCAAAAAAGCACTTCACGCTATGCTATTGCTCTGGCCCTAAGGCAAGGCAAGTTAGCTTCTCTGATACACCCTGTGTCCTAACTTTGCACAGACAAGATGGAGGGGAAAACATGGGTCTTAGAAAACTACCGAATATGGGCCGGAGAGATAACACAGCGGTAGGGCGTCTGCTTTGCGTGCAGCCTATCCAGGATGGATGGTGGTTCAAATCCTGGAATCCCATATGGTCCCCCAGGTCTGCCAGGAGTGACTTCTGAGCACAGAACCAAGAGTAACCCCTGGGCTCTGCCTGCCGGGTGTAACTCAAAAAAGCAAACAAACAAACAAAAGAAAATGACCAAATTTCCCAAATGATGCCCAGTATAAACCAGTCTCCTGCATCTCAGAACCGGGATAAGTGGGACACAGGGAGTTACAGATGAGCTTCTCAAAGTATAAAGCAAGAGAGAATGGGACATAGGATACATAGATCAGTGAAAGGCATTGGTGGGGTGCAGAAACTTTGTACATCAATGCTATATATAAACTTTGACACAATTGTATCTTAATTCCTTAAATGGTAACACAAACGTGTTTTTTTTTGTTTGTTTGTTTGTTTGGCTTGTGGGCCATACCCAAAGGAGCTCAGGGATTACTCCTGGCTGGTGCTCCAGCTAAAAATTCTTTTCTTTATTTTAAGCTTTATTTATTTATTAATTGACTGATACATTTTTGGGCCACACCCAGTGGCACTCAGGGGTTCCTCCTGTTTCTGCACTCAGAAATTGCTCCTGACAGGCTGGGGGACCATATGAGATGCCGGGAATTGGACCGGATCCCTCCTGGGTCGACCGAATGCAAAGCAAATATCCTACTGCTGTGCTATCTCTCCCGCCCCTGAAAAACTTTTTTCTTCCTTTTCTGAAGTATAAAGCAAGGGCCAGGGATGCTCTTGGTGATGGATGGATGGAGAAAGACAGACAGACACACACATGTATGGAAAGGTGACCTCTATACTTGTCTATATAAAAAACGCAAAATTGACTTAATTGAAAACTCAAGCTATTTGTTAGGCACACGATTCTGGAAAACAGTGATTTTAATCATCCAGCAGTGGCATCCGGGACCTTCAGAACCACGGATCTAAAGCTGTGAGGTATGGCTGGGAAGAGGAGCCGACACAGAGCGGCTACCTTTGAGTCGCAAGATGGGGCCTTCCCAGACCTCAGCAATGTCTTCAGCTTCAGAATGAGGCCGGAAGGCTGGGGAGAGGCTCCAGGGCCGGGAGGGCAGAGGCCAAAAGAGGGGGGGTCCAGCTCCAGCACCAAGCTGGGCCTGGCCTATTTAGCCTAGGGGCCTGGGGGATAGCTTAGCAGGAAGGGCTCCGCCTGGTGCATGGCTGGCCAGGGTCTGATCCTCAGCACCAGAAGCTCAGGGCCCAGATCTGTGTGAGGGGAAAGCCTGGGGCATCCCAGAGGGGTCAGGCAATGCAGGGATCAAGGCGCTCGCCTTGCGCCTTGCACCATGCTGACCCGGGACTGATCCCTGGCACCCCCGAGAGTCCCTGACTGATCCCTCAAGCATGGAGCCAAGAGTAAGTCCTGAGTATCGCGCGGTGTCACTCCCGAACAGGACAACCAGCCCTGGGGCAGCTGTAACGTCCCCTTCACCGTCCAGGGCGCCCGCAAAGTGCACTTTTGCTCAGTGTTCCGGCCAGTTCGGGCCCAAAAGCAATCCCCCCCACCCCCAAAAAAAGAAGCCCACACACCTCCTGGTGGGCTTCAGGGTGTTCCGGAGCTCGCCTTTTCCCGCCAGAGCTCTGCGCTAGGACTCCGCCCTGGAGGCCTCCTTCCCGGACAGGCTGAGAGAAAGAGAGAGAGAAAGAGTTTGGAACTCGGGGTCTCTATGTAGTCTCCTTCTGGGGGTGCTGTGCGCGAGCGGGGGAAGGGGGCCGGTGCAGTCCCCGATGCACACCCGTTTCCTTCTCCATCATCGGGCTGCGAGAGCAGCGGCTTTGACAAGTCTGTGTCCACGTCGGATGGAAAGAGAAGGGGGCGCGGGCCTTGCGGAGGCCCAAGGGCTGGCGACGATCCCGAGGCCACGGAAGGCGCGTCCGTCCGTCCGTCCGTCCGTCCCCCCTTCCCGCCCTCTCCTCTCCCGGTGGGGATCGGGGTGTGGGGGGGCTTTGTCTGCCTCGCGATCGGGCGCAGGGGACGGGACGGGACGAGGGGCGACGGGGGTTCGCCTTCGCCTGCCGGGCTGGGTTGGGGGGCAGCGGCCTAGGCTCGACCCGCCGCCTCCCCCAGCCGGGCGGGCCCTCGGCTCCCGCCAGACACAAGGCGCGGGCTCCGCAGGGCGCGCAGCCGGCGGGGCGGGGCCTGGGCGGCGGGGCCCGGAGCGCCCGGGAAGCGGGAGCGCCGGGGCAGAGCGGGGCCACGCACCTCGACCTGCGGGCGGGCGGACGGGCGCACAGAGCCCGCGGCGGAGCGGCCCCAGCAAGCCCGCGCCCCGACGCCCGCACCCCGATCGAGCCGCCGTGTTTACCTTCCGCCCGCCGCACGTGGCGCCGCGCCGGCGCTCCCGATTGGCCGGCCGGGGTCCGCGCGTGCGCAGTGGCGCCGAGGGGGCGGGGCCCGGGCTGGGCGCGCAGCGGGCCGGCGCGCGAGGCGGCGAGGCGGCGAGGCTGCGAGGCGGCCTCGGCGGGCCGGTGCGCGCGCGCGGGAGGACGGAGGGCCGGCGCGCATGCGCGGCGCGGGCCCGCCCGGCCTATATAAGGTGTTGGCGCCGGCGCCAGCTGAGAGCGGCGGCCGCGGCGGGACGGTGAGGGTTCGCGCGCGCGGGTTGCGGGCTGCGGGCTGCGGGGTCTCGGGGCTGGGCTGCGGGGTGCGGGCCGAGCCGGGGGTCCCCGATCTCGCCGTGCCGGCCCTCCCCGGGCCCCGGCGCTTCGGGACCGCTCGTCCCGTCCCTGCCAGGCGGGACCCGGGGTCCCCCGCACGGGCCCCCTGGGTGCGTGTCCGGGCGCCGCAGACGTGACAGCCGGGCGCCGCCCGGGCTGGGGCGGGGCGGGGCAGGGCGGCCGGGCGGGCTGCTTCGGGGTCCCCGCCGCTGACCCCTGACCCCGTCTGCGCCCGCAGAGCCCTTGCGCCCACGCACACGCCTGCCCGCCAGAGGACCATGTCCAGACGCAGGTGAGGCTGGGGCGGATCGGGGAGGAGGGCGAGGGCTGCGGGGTGGGGTGGGGTGCGGGCGCCCCCCGACTGACCGCACCCCGCCCGGCCTCCTCCGCAGCAGCCGCCTGCAAGCCAAGCAGCCCCCGCAGCCCGGGCACCCCGGCTCCCCGCAGGAAGCGCAGCCGGCCCAGGCCAAGAGACGCAAGACCTCGCAGGTGGGGCTCGGGATCGCGGTGATGGGGGGGACGACACAGGGCGAGCGGTAGGGGGTGCGGGGTGGAGAGGTGGGGGACCCCCTCCCCACCCCGGGATGGAGTGGGACCCGCCCAGTGACGGCCCTGTTCTTCCCAGGATGTCAAGAAGAGGAAAGAGGAGAGACCAGAGCCATCCAGGAAGCAGCAGTATGAGATCAGGGTAAGGCCAGGGAGGGAGGGCGACACCCCAGGACACACGAGCCCCCCGCTTGGTGAGCCCCCCTCCTGGCCTCCCTGTTTAGTCTGCCCGCCCAGGGCACCGCTCTTTCTGTTCCCCACTGGCCTGCTGCAGACCTGGGCTCCCCCTCCCCGCCCTCAGGACTGGAGAGTGTCCAGCAAGGAGTCCAGTTCTCAGGACCCCCCCCCCCCCTTTAGGGTCTGCCTTCAAGTCCCCTTGAGTACCGGAGCCCCAGACAGGCTTCATCCCCACTTCAATTCTGTGTCTGTATCTTCTTGAACCCCAGAACTGCTGGCCCCCCGTGCTGTCGGGCGGGATCAGTCCCTGCATCATCATTGAAACCCCACACAAAGAAATAGAGACCAGCGACTTCTCCAGGTTCACCAACTACCGATTCAAAAACCTCTTCATCAACCCTTCTCCTCTGCCTGAGTTAAGGTAAGAAAGGTTCCAGGGATGGGCTCAACAGTTGAGAAATGTTTCAGAAATGGTGCTGACCGTAGAAGGTACTGCATTAGCTTTTGTCTCCAGCGGAAGATAGAAACAAACTAAAAAAAATTTTATATCACTCCAGCCCCCAAAATGAATTGTTACTAGGATTTTTCAGAGAGGGATCATAACATTATTATTACTTTTTTTTGGTTTGGATTGGTTTTTGGGCCACAGCCAGTAATGCTCTGGGCCTACTCCTGCCTCTCTTTTTACTTACGGATTACTCATGGCAGGCATGGAGGATCAGATGGGATGCTAGAGATTGAATCCTGGTCAGCTGTGTTCAAGGCAAACAGCCTCCCCCACTATTCTACCACTCTCACTCCAATCATCAGATTCTTAAATGACTTTGAATTAAAAATAGCCAAATAAACCTCCTATGGAAGATCTTTAAACACAAATAGACATAATCATTGGAAAAATTCTTTTTCACAGATACTTAATATACTTTCAAGGTGTTTAAAGCATTTAGTTTTCATTTGCTGGATACTGTTAAGAATTTAGAGTTTCCTTTTGAAGGAACTATAAGATGCACACTTGCCTTGCACAGGGTACACCTAGGTTTAATCCCTGCATTCCACCTGATCCTGAGCCTGTCAGGAGTGAGCCCTGAGTGCAGAGCCAGGAGTCAGCCCTGAGCCCTGAGCTCTGCTGGGTGTAGCCCCCCAAACCAAAATGTAATGTAGTTTAAAATGTGCAATATCGGGGCCGGGCGGTGGCGCTAAAGGTAAGGTGCCTGCCTTGCCTGCGCTAGCCTTGGACGGACTGCGGTTCGATCCCCCGGTGTCCCATATGGTCCCCCAAGAAGCCAGGAGCAACTTCTGAGCACATAGCCAGGAGCAACTCCTGAGCGTTACCGGGTGTGGCCCAAAAACCAAAAACCAAAAAAAAAAAAAGTGCAATATCTCCTTTGATTCAGCTCTTCATCTTACCACTCTTCGTAAGGTCTATACTTGTTTTCCAGTGGAATGAAAATGAGACTTACCAGTATCCCCTATTCAAAACATGGGATCAGAGAGAGGATGGCATAGTGGGGAGGGCATTTGCCTTGTATGCAGCTAACCCGATACTGAAACTCAGGAAGCCCTGAGCATCCCTCCAAAAGAGTCTACTGATTTACATTTGGCTTTTATGAAGCAAATTAGTGGACCCTATCTCTTGACTTTTGTGAAAACTGGTGGAGTCAGATGCTTGGGTTGCGGTTGCTGGTGCTCACTTTGTGGCACTGGGATCTCCAACCATGCTCTGATTGATCTGATCTCATCTCCTGCCTGAGGGAGGGAGGCACTGTGCCAATATGCTCTGTGGGCACGGATTCGGGTGCCTCTGTCCTAGCTGGCCATCACCAGGAGGGCTGAGATACTTCAGGGTCTCAGTGCTAGAGTCACTTGTAAGAAGACAGTACCTGTCATTAGTGGGTGTCATACTAGGAAGTTTAAGTAAGCGGGTGCTGGAAAGCACTATTGGAATCTCAACTTATTTATCACGGTCCAAAATCTTGCTGTATCATTGCTGGGTTACCGCACAATTTACGCACCAAACAAATGGTTTCTTACACTTAGGGCAGAGGTCTCAAACTCAATTTACCTGGGGGCCGCAGGAGGCAAAGTCGGGGTGATCCTTGAGTGCAAAGTCAGTAGTAAGCCTTGAACATTGGGGGGTGTGACCCAAACAACTAAAACAAAACAAAACAAAAAAAGATTCCTCTAGGGCAGGGCCACAAAATGTACGGAGGGCAGCAAAAGGCCCGCGGGCCGCGAGTTTGAGACTCCTGAATTAGGGGTCCCCCAACAACAGGTTTTTCAAAATTCTCACTCAAGGTAAAGATTTCAGTGTCTATAGATGAAGTTCATTCTGCGTAAACAAATAAAATCTGTATGTGACACAGATCAGATTTGAAATCTTCTCCCCCCGCCCTTTCCTGTAGCTGGGGGTGCTCCAAGGAGGTTTGGCTGAACATGCTGAAGAAGGAGAGCAGATACATTCATGACAAGCATTTCGAAGTTCTTCACGCAGACTTGGAACCACAGATGAGGTCCATACTCCTAGACTGGCTGTTGGAGGTACGATCTGGCCGTGTGGGAAATACTCCTGAGGTGAGATTGGGAGCACACTTTCCCAGCACCCTAGTGCCTCACTGTCGGTGGTCATCTTGGGGTACGGGGGTGCTTGGCTTCAGTTGTGCCATCGAAATGGGAAATGGCCTATCCTGAAGTCACCATTTTGTCTGTGCCAGAATGTTATTTAGCCTCATCCCCTTTTTCTAGATAGTGACTCTAAGAGTCTCAAATTTCTGAGGAAATGATTACGGGCATGAATGACAAAATTGATTTCCCAGCAGCCCTCAGGTATTTGCTGTCTAGTTTCCCTCATTCCTAGGCCTAGAGATGGCCAGTCTAGGGAGATGAGTAGTTGTTTGGTAGAATCGACACCTGGCAGAGTAGCCTCTGGAAACGTCATAAAACATTCTTTTGAGTCAGGGCATCTTAATCCAAACTCAGGCTTGAAGGAATGTTTCAACAGCGGATGCAGAAAGTCCTTTTTTGAAATCTCGGCATCATGGGATTCCCTCTGACCAGGGGAATCCACCTCATAGTCAGAAATAAGGATTCTGAGGCTGGAGAAGGGCGTTTGCCTTGCATGTGGTCAACTGGGGTTCAATCTCCGAGTTCCCTATGGTCCTCTAAGCTCAGGAGCAATTTTTGTGCCCCAACCTGAAGTAACCCCTGAGCATTGCTGGGTATGGCCCACAAACAAAAAAACAGGGATTCTGGCCGGAGAGAGAGCACAGCAGTAGGGTGTTTGACTTGCATGCAGAAGGACAGTGGATTTGAATCCAGCATCCTATATGGTCCCCTGAGCCTGCCAGGGGCAATTTCTGAGCATAGAGCCAGGAGTAGCTCTTTTTTTTTTTTTTTTTTTTGGTTTTTGGTTTTTGGGCCACACCCAGCGGTGCTCAGGGGTTACTCCTGGCTATCTGCTCAGAAATAGCTCCTGGCAGGCACGGGGGACCATATGGGACACCGGGATTCGAACCAACCACCTTTGGTCCTGGATCGGCTGCTTGCAAGGCAAACGCCACTGCGCTATCTCTCTGGGCCCAGGAGTAGCTCTTGAGAGCTGCCGGGTGTGACCCAAAAACCAAAAAAAAAAAAAAAAAAAAATTAGTTTAACAAAAGATTGTGTCTCTAGCAAAAATCTAGTTAATTCTTAGATCATTCTGAGCCACCAAAGACAGACATGAGCAAGGAGGACTGGGCTGGAGAGAGTACTGGAGAAAGGTGTTTGTTTCTTTTTTTTTTTTTTTGGTTTTTGGGTCTCACCCGGCAGTGCTCAGGAGTTACTCCTGGCTCCATGCTCAGAAGTCGCTCCTGGCGAGCACGGGGGACCATATGGGACGCCGGGATTCGAACCGATGACCTTTTGCATGAGGCAAACGCCTTACCTCCATGCTATCTCTCCGGCCCCAGGTGTTTGTTTCTTTGCCTTGCATTTTACTGACCCAGTTCAAGGTCTTGAATATACTGTCCCCTATCCCACCCCCTACCCCCCCAGCAAATAACCCTGAGCTGGGAAGGTAGCTTGGTGACAGAATTTAAGCGTCACAGTCTGTATTACCCTCGGCAGCATCACGTTTCCTTCAGCAAAATGGAAAGGAAGCAAGAACCAGAGTGACTGGGCTTTAATCCCCATTGCCTCAGAGGTCCCTTGACCCTACCAGGTTTGGCCCAAAGACGGCAAAAGAGAGACATTACACTTACTCATACCACCAATAAACATTGGGAAGAGCCAAAGTCCTCAGAAGGAGCAGAAATAGAAGTAAAACTAGTATGGAGTGGAGAACAACAACTAGTCAGGAGCACCTAAGAGTGTAAGCAGATCCTGGAAAGGGCTCTGGCCATTGCGTCCCCTCACAGGGTGAGGCTGAGGAGGGGCAGGGACAGATCTGAGCCCTTGGCACAGGCAAGGGAGGGAGTGATCTAGAATCTGGGGCTGTGGGGTGCTGGCTTAGAATGGCAACACCCACTTGACCTCAGGAACCTGGGTAGGTGCCCAGCACAGCCAGGGGCAAGTCCCCCAGATCCCCCAAACAGTCACTAAGACCCAAATAGCCACACACACACTTTGCAAGGCCGAGATGCTAAAAGCACTTCCTAATTGAGAGGAATTCAGGATATAGTATTTATAAATGTCTTGATTCTTCTCTAGGTATGTGAAGTATACACACTTCATCGGGAGACATTTTATCTCGCGCAAGACTTTTTTGATAGATTTATGTTGACACAAAAGAATATAAGTAAACACATGCTCCAGCTCATTGGAATTACCTCATTGTTTATTGCTTCCAAACTTGAGGTAAGTTCTCAAAAGTTATCCTTACATATATTTTACTCTGAATAGATTCTTGTTAGCACATTTCCAGAAAGACCATACTTATGCTTTTTTCTAAATATTTATTTATTTTAAGTTTTGGGGCCACACCCGGTGATGCTCAGGGGTTACTCCTGGCTATGCGCTCAGAAATCGATCCTGGTTTGGGGGACCATATGGGACGCCTCGATCCATCCTAGGCTAGTGCGTGCAAGGCAGACGCCTTACTGCTTTTGCCACTGCTCCGGCCCCATACTTACTGTATTTTCTGGCGTATAAGAGGACTTTTGAAACAAAAAAAAGGTCAACCGAAAATCGGGGGTCGTCTTATACGCCGAGTATATCCTGAAAAATGTTTCAATATGCCGCTAAACGAAAATTGTCTGAATATTGCCACAAAACGAATTTTCCAACTCGATCCTGCACCAATTACTCGGACCGCCTCTCTAACTCAGCGAATCCAAGCAGGCTTTCGATGCATGCAAATTAGACAATGTTCTGTACCGAATCCACACTGTCAAAAGCCTGCTCAGATTGGCCAGAGTCAGAGAGGAAGTCTATGACAGTAGAACCTTTGGACCTTTGCTTGTTGTGATTGGCTCACTGTGGTACATACAGTTGCAGCACAGGAACGTTCTGTGCTGATACAGCCAATAGAGGTCTAAACCTATGTTTCAACTGCAAAATTAGGGGGTCGTCTTATACGCTGGCAAATACGGTATGGTTTTTGTTTTGTTTTGTTTTGTTTTGTTTTTTTGATTTTTGGGTCATTCCCGGCTGTGCTCAGGGGTTACTCCTGGCTGTCTGCTCAGAAATAGCTCCTGGCAGGCACGGGGGACCATATGGGACACCGGGATTCGAACCAACCACCTTTTGGTTCTGGATCGGCTGCTTGCTGTGCTATCTCTCCGGGGCCACGGTAGGCTTTTTGATATTGTCTTTTTCCCCAAGAATGCTTTTCGAACATTATGGCTCAGTGGAAGGATAGTGGCCCTGTTTCCTCCAGACTGAATTGTTACCAATCTCTGGTTTATGTCCTGGAATTAGGGTTCAGGTGAACTAGCCCTAGGGTGGTTCTGCTGACAGGAGGCAGATGTGACCTCTGTTCCGAGTTGTGCCTGACTCAGGCTGGGGTGAGGTGACACCTGCTGCTTAACCTGCCCAATGGGTGTCAGCTCCCTCTCCTGACCCTGGGGGTGAGGCCTGAGGTTCCCACCTGTGGCGGAGCTATGGTCAGAGGTGGTCTTCAGTCAGACCATCTGACCCTATTTGGAGTGAGGATAGGGGACAAGCTGAATCGGCTGTTTGTTCCATCAGACGAAGACTGTTTCGGACATTAAGGGCTCTCCAGGTTTGCCCAGTCTGGTGAATAATGTTGATACTGGTCTGTCCTCCCTGAAGACCTGGTCCCTGCCCCTGCCTCTATCCATCCTCACAGGCCAGGGCTCTGTTATCAGTTACTCAGTTTCCACCTGTTGTTTCCAAATGACACTGAGGGTTTTTTGTTTTGTTTTGGGTAGTTATGTGTGTTACTGCACTCTCTCTCTGGCCCAACTCTAGTCTTTGGTAATCAAGACTTTAGTCTTAGGGCAAAGGCAATGTTTTCAGTGTCTAGACCTTAGTTGTTGAACCTTCTGTTTTTGTGTAACCACTAGGCGGTCTTAAAGGAAGTCTGACTTTATAGCCTATACCTGAAGTAACCTAAGAGGTTGAGTCCCAATTTCAGTTGGCTAATTCAGATGCCTGACGAAATGAAAGGCAACTTGAAATATTAACGGTTTTTGCTAAAATCATTTTACTAAGATGTAGACTTAGCCATCTTAGATATTAGCATTGCTGGCCAGTTCTGTGCTATGTACTTTCACGGTGTCGTTGTGCCTGGCACTAACTTCGAAATCCATTTGAAAGGAAATCTACGCTCCTAAACTCCAAGAGTTTGCCTATGTGACTGACGGTGCCTGCAGTGAAGAGGACATTTTAAGTACAGAGCTTATGATACTGAAGGTAATGCCACTGCTTTATTATCCATACTTGGTCACATTGCATGGGGCTGGGGCTGGGGCAGCGGCCAGGGCTTTAGCATAGTGGGGAAGGCTTTGCATGCGACTGGCCTGGGTTTGGTCCCAGCAGCACATATGGCCCTCCAAGTACAGCCATGAGTAATTAATTCCTGAGTGCAGAGCCAGGATTAAGTCTTGAGCATCATCTGGTGTGACCCAAAAACCGAAACAAAACACTTGAGTCTTACTATCAGAATCCAGTTATTTTTTTGTTTGCTTGGGGATGCCCCACCCAGTGGTGCTCAGGTGAGACTCCAAAATATGTGGTCCATCCCACTGAGCTCTCTCTAGCCACTAGAATTTGATTCTCAAGGGATTAATGTTAACACTGATGTGGCTGGTCAGCCTCAATATTTTGCTTTTCTGTGTCGTTCAAGTTTCCTAGAATAAGTCACGGAGAACATTTTGAAGCCATAAGCAGTGAACACAACAGGATTTACTAACTACATCCCAATGTGCTTCCTAGGCCTTAGTGCTCTATCTACACTTGCTCTTTCTTGCCAGGATGTGATGGTGTGGGGTAGTATGGTGCGTCCTGGAGGTGCTTGATGATTGAACCCGCGCCAGCATTCACATCCCCCTGCACTTTTCCCCTTCCTTTCAAACATCCAGCTGAGAATTCTTTCATGGCCTCTTTTCTTTTTACAGGCAAAGGGATGGAGGAGAGAAGTGTAAAGGTGTTTGATTAGGTCTTAGGGATTAACAAGGTGAATTAAAGGGAAAAATCATGCATGACTTTCATTTATGAAATTATCTACCAATAATTTATAAATTGTCAGTAGCCAGCAACTGCTTTCATGTATGTGAGGTTCTGGCTTGATCCCTAGCATCGCACTAAAATAGATGTAAGAATATATTACATATAGAGATTACCACAACATGCATATATATTACTATAAGCTTATATACATTTAAAGCACATTCTAGTTGTAATTTTTATTTTATTTTTGGGCCAGATCTGGTGGAGCTCAGGGTGTATTCCTGGCCCCGTGCTCAGAAATTGCTCCTGGCAGCGTTAGGGGACCATATGGGATGCCAAGGAGCTAATCCCGGTCCATCCTGGTCGGTCACAACCAGCCTACTGCTGTGCTATCACTCTGGCCCCTCTAGTTGTAAGTGTGTGTGTGTGTGTGTGTGTGTGTGTGTGTGTGTGTGTGTGTGTGTGTGTGTGTTTTGGGTCACACCCGGCAGTGCTCAGGGATTACTCCTGCTCCACTGCTGTGCTATCACTCTGGCCCCTCTAGTTGTGTGTGTGTGTGTGTGTGTGTGTGTGTGTGTGTGTGTGTGTGTGTGTGTGTGTGTGTGTGTGTGTGTTTTGGGTCACACCCGGCAGTGCTCAGGGGTTACTCCTGCTCCATGCTCAGAAATTGCTCCTGGCAGGCACAGGGGACCATATGGGACGCTGGGATTCGAACCGATGGCCTTCTGCATGAAAGGCAAACGCCTTACCTCCATGCTGTCTCTCTAGCCCCTAGTTGTAATTTTTAATAGTGGGGCTGAAGTTTACCTTGGCATGTAGTCAAAATGAGTTTGACCCTAGTATCCCATATGGTGTCCCCAGGCACTGCTAGGAGTAATTCCTGAGTACCCAGTCAGGAGTAACCCCTAAGCATTGCCTGGGTGTGGTACCCCTCCAAAAAATGTCCAATAGCTCTAGTAATACAGGTCTTGGGTATGTGGTATTATTCCGCAGCAGTACCCAGGTTATAAGGAGAGTAAAACAAGAGAGTGTCAAGGGAAGGATTCCCTTGTTGCTGTGATGTCAGGGACCAAACCCAGGCTTTCAGATGGCAAAATCCGTATCCACCTGAGCTCCATCCCCATGCTCCAGAGTCTAATCTTTTTTATTCCCCTTTGGTTTTTGGGCCACACCCTGTGATGCTCAGGGGTTACTCTTGGATATGTGCTCAGAAATCACTCCTGGCTTGGGGAACCATATGGGATGTGGGGGGCGGGGGGGGGGGGGGAGGGCTCGGGCGTTGAACTGTGGTTCGTCCTAGGCTAGCGATGCAAGGCAGACACCTTACCGCTTGCGCCACTGCTCCGGCCTCCCAAAGTCTAATCTTTATTGGACTTTTCATTTCCTTGACAGGCTCTGAAATGGCAGCTTAGTCCTGTGACAGTCATCTCTTGGCTGAATCTCTTCCTCCAAGTTGAAGCTCTTAAAGATGCTCCTAAAGTTCTCCTACCTCAGTACTCTCAAGAGCAGTTCATCCAGATAGCTCAGGTACTAGCCTTTCTATGGCTTATCTGCTGGTGTCTTTCTGCAGGCTGTACACAGAACAGTGACATTCTCAGTTGGGTTTTATGTTTGGGGGCCTGTTGTACAGAGCGTGTTAATTGAGTTCTCTCTAGCCCTCAGAGAACTGTCTGTTGCATAAATGCATAAATTGCATAACCCCAATGTTACTGCTCTGTGCCACTGCTCTGGCCCCTTTTAAACTTTAGAGTTTAAAATTAATTGGAGCACTTTTCATCCTGAGTCCAAAATAGTTATATACTTTTTCCCCCCTCCTTGTCTTTGGGTTACTACTGGCTCTCCACTCAGATATTATTCCTGGTGGTGGTTAGGGGACCATATTGGAATGCCAAGGATTGAACCCGGGTTGGTCTGGCTGCATGCAAGGCAAGTGCCCTCAGGCCCCATAAATTGTCCACATATACTATAAATATATTTAAGAAATAACACTTCAACCTAAATGTTCATGGGCCACACCCAGCACTGCTCAGTGCCTACTCATGGTTCTGCGCTCAGGGATCACTTGTGGGCTCAAGGGACAATATGGGGTGCCAGGGTGAAACCTGGGCCAGCTAAGGAAGGCACCCTACCCCCTGTGGTGTCTCCCTTTCCTCAGCTTCAGAACAACACATCACACTAACCTTTAATTTAGACTTCTTGGCCTACAACCCTGAGCCTCGAGCTTTGGGTGGAGTCATGTTGGTTTCAGCCATTGTTGGCGTGTGATCCACAACCATAAACAGTGCAGTGTCAACTGCTGTGAAGTGAGGACCCGCAGGACTCGCCCTTCTAATGTGCTTTGCCTGTTCCTGCCTTAGCTCTTAGACCTGTGCATCCTGGCCGTTGATTCCTTAGAATTCCAGTACCGAGTACTGGCTGCAGCCGCCTTATGCCACTTTACCTCCATTGACGTGGTTAAGAAAGCTACAGGTATGCCACCGAACTCGGTTCTCTCTTTGCTCTTCAGTTTTCAATGGGATTATTTATATTTAACATCCTGCCAAACAGGAATTTTAAAACTCCAATTTTGGAAGATGAGTGCACCATACATACAGGCAATGCTCGATTACTCCTGGCGGTGCTTAACAATATGGGATGCCAGAGAGAGAACCCTGTCATCTCCAGGCCAGCTGTGTGCAAGGCAAAATGCCTTCCCTACTGTACCATTGCTGTCCCCAAAATTCAATATTTTTAACTTGGCTGTTATTTTTCTCTAGTAAGGATTTTTAAATTTGTTTTTGTTTTGTTGCCACATGTGGCGATGCTCAAGCAGGCTTGGAGGACTGTGTGGGGTACCAGGGATCAAGGTCTGCAGCATGTAAGGCAAAAGCCCTACCCACTGTGGCCCTTTTGTAAAGATTTTTTAATTCTCAGTGTATAGCCACAGAAAAATATCCCAATAAATTTAGATCCAAAGTGATTCAGTATATTATAACTCTACTTTAGGTGTCTTAGGTCTTAAGAATTTGTCAATGAATCACGTTGGAGAACAATCTTTTTTACTTAAACTTACTGGTTTTGGTTTCCTTATAAAGTGAGGTTTGGGGGCTGAAGAGAGTCCATTTGGTTAACACAACTTTGATCCCACACCAAACTTAAGTGGAAGCCCGAACAAATGTGTAATCATTCCCCCTCCGATTTTTCTCTAGGTTTGGAATGGGACAACATCTCAGAATGTGTAGACTGGATGGTTCCTTTTGCCAGTGTAGTAAAAAGTACTACTCCAGCAAAGCTCAAGATTTTTAAGAGGATTCCTATGGAAGACAGACACAATATCCAGACACATACAAATTTCCTGGCTATGTTGGTATGTTTTTGGGTGTTAAAATTCCTTTAGGTAGGGGCTGGAGAGAGATAGCACAGTGGTAGGGCGTTTGCCTTGCACACAGCCAACCCTGGACAGACCTAGGTTCGATTCCCAGCATCCCAGATGGTCCCCCATGCCTGCCAGGAGCGATTTCTGAGCTCAGAGCGAAGAGTAACCCTTGGGTGCTGCTGGGTGTGACCCTCTCAAAAAAACCCGAAGCTCCTTCAGGCATTATAGGGTGGGGGGATGGTGCCCTGCCGCTGGGATGGGTACAGCACAGGAAAAATGTCTCATGAACAATACCAGAAGACCAGGTAGGAGATAAATAGCAGATAACTAGAAGTTCTGGGGGCCGGAGTGTGGTTTGCCTTGCAAGCGCTAACCTAGACTGGACCACGGTTCATTCGATCCCTGGCGTCCTATATGGTCTTCCCAAGCCAGGAACAATTTCTGAGCGCATGCCCAGGAGTAATCCCTGAGCGTCACCGGGTGTGGCCCAAAAACCAAAAAAAGAATACTAGAAGTTCTGACTGTTGAATCTAGAACAATCCCAGTTCCAAGGACAGAGACCATCATACTACCTCATGTGTCTCAGTACCAGCAGTCAGGTCTGGCTTTGCTGGATTGTGTTCCTGCTTTCCTTAGCTTTAATCTGTTCTCTCCCTCCCCACACAGGATGAAGTCAACTATGTGAACACCTTCAGGAGGGAGGGACAACTGTCACCAGTGTGCAATGGAGGCATCATGACCCCACCGAAGAGCACGGAGAAATCACCGAGCAAACACTGATGGACTTAAAGGTACAACCAAATATTGGGAGCAGTCACGCCTGAAGGTTTCCCTGTAAAATCGTGCTGTGACCGGTTAGCCAGTTCCGAGCTGCTCACTGCCGTTCTTCCACTGACATACCCTTCAAATTGGCACTAAAAGAATGAAATGAAGAAATGTCCTTATGTTTGTTCCTATGTTGGCCGTTCAAGGAACAGCTGGACTTGTTTACAAATATGGCTTCATTCCCAAGGCGGATGGCCAGAAACTGGATGCAATGTAGGCCATAGCAAAAAATTTTGGATCGAGTGTTATTCTGTTGGTCTTGATCAACTCAGCATTTGGTATTTGGGAGTTTGGGACTCATGTAAGTGCTGCCTTTAGGGGTGCACTGAGCAACATAGTACTTTGAATCTAGTTTTAAGATTCTGGAATTTATACTTGAGTAGTGCAATTTGGTTCTTAAAAGCAAATTTGAAATTGTTTACAAAGGCCAAGTTTTCTAATAAGGTGACTATCTACAGCTGCTATATAGAAAGCTGTTATAAAACTTGAACTTCTAAAAATAGTGAACTTTGTCTTCTTATCTATGTCATTTGCCTTGCCATAACATTTCTATTCAGTTAGGCTTAGATGAAAATGGTGTTTAAACTGCTCTAAACAGTGAGAATACCAAAGAGATCATAAACAAAAATGCTATGGCTCCTTCTTGGGGCTTTATTTGTATAAAGAACCATTTTGTATATCACAATTTGAGCGAAAAACTTAAGTGCCCTATTTATATATGAGAAAGTCACTTTATTACTCTCAGATATCCCTAAGGATTTTTTTTAAAATTTAGTGTGACTAAGGCTTTATTTATGTCTCCAAAACTTACGAATGGTATCAAAGTGATAAAGCTTCTATTTTCTTAAGGCAGAAGAGTATTAAATGTATACTGACTCCTAGAAATTTATTTATTAAAAGAACTTGACGTGAATAAGAACTTGCTATCTATGAAATAGCTACTTCTACATGTTTTTAAATGAATTCCAGCCATAAGTGGGTTTAATTAGAAAAAAATTAGACTGCTAATTTATGCTAGTGAACCAGACATGTGAAATCCTTCCTTGGAAGAAATGATAAATTTAAGCTATTTTACGGTAATGAAGTCTTTTATCAGTTTGTAGTTTGTTTTTAGACTCATATATTAGTATTTTTGTCTGTAAAGAAACCACCACTAAAATTGTACATATGTATTATATAAATGTAATCTTTTAATACTATTTACTTTTAGCCCATTGTTTAAAAAATAAAGGTTAAAAAGAACTAACTGCTTAAAAGTAAAGTTTTGCCATTGCTTGGAGAAACTTCTTTTTCCTTCTCTGGGCAGCCAGCTGCAGCACTTCTTCTGGGTTGCTTGCATTCAGTTCTGTCTGGCCAATAGCTTTGATCTTTAAGACAGAGAAGTGATGTCATTGGAGGGCTGGTGAGAAGCAGCAGCTGCTGACGCACTAAGTAAGAATGTGGGGACATGGGGCTGGAGAAATAGCATGGAGGTAAAGTGTTTGCCTTGCATGCAGGTCAGTGGTTCGAATCCCAGTATCCCATATAGTCCCCTGAGCGCTGCTGGGTGTGACCCAAAAACAAAAAAACCCACCAAAACAAAACTAAAAAAAAAGAATGTGGGGATATTGGGGCCGGAGAGATAGCACAGCAGTAGCACAGCAGTAGGGCATTTGCCTTACAAGCGACCAACCCAGGATCGAGGTGGTTTGGATCCCAGCGTCCCATATGGTCCCCCATGCCTGCTAGGAGGAACCCCTAGCCACACACATGCCAGGTGTCCCCAAAACAAAAACACGCAAACAAAGAATGTGGGGACATAGGGCAAGTAGTCATGAAACCTCTGGCTTGGATACGCTGAAGGGAAAATTAGTAAAAATAGATAGCAGTTAAGTGAACTGTTTCCTATAAAAGAACATCAAAATTCACTTCAAGTTTTTGCTTTAAGCAAAAAAAAAAAAAAAAAAAGGAAAAGAAAACTTTTGGGCCCGGAGAGATCGCACAGCGGCATTTGCCTTGCAAGCAGCTGATCCAGGACCAAAGGTGGTTCGAATCCCGGTGTCCATCGGGTCCCCTGTGCCTGCCAGGAGCTATTTCTGAGCAGACAGCCAGGAGTGATCCCTGAGTACCACCGGGTGTGGCCCAAAAACAAAAAAACAAAAGAAAACCAAAAAACTTCCTGTCAGTTACTAGGGGGCTTGAACAATAGTAAAATGGGGTGCACAGGGTTGATGCCAGTACCATCTCCATGTGGTCCCCTGAGCACTGCCAGGAATGACTGAGTGCAGAGCCAAGAGTTACTCTCTGAGCACTGCTTGGTGTGGGCCCCACCAAAAAGCTTTTTGGGCCACACTCAGAAGAGTGACCTGGGTTGGTTGAGTGTAAAGTGTCCTCTAACCCACTGTACTATATCACCCGGGGCCCCTAACAGGGCTGTTTCTAGCATACGTAGTATACTAATTATATTTCATGATTAAAACCTATGGTATTTAGGCCAGAGTGATAGCACAGTAGCAGGTATTTGCCTTGTAAGTAGCTGACACAGGATGGACGGACCTGGTTTTGGTTTCTGCCATCCCATATGGTCTCCCGAGTCTGCCAGGAATAACACCAAAACCAAAACAAAACCAACTCATCAACCTATGGTATTCTACCATGGAGTGTTTAGTAAATGTATCTTAGGACCCTGAATTGCCTTTGGGTTAAAAAGAAAACTGCAGGGGTGGGGCGGCAACAACAACAAAATAACTGGCCAGGGCCAGAGTGATAGCACAGCATGTAGGGCATTTGCTTTGCACTTGGCTGGCCTGGGTTCGATCCCTGGCACTACATATGGTCCCTCAAGCCTGTTGGAGTGATTTCTGAGCACAGAGGCAAGAATAACCTGAGCACTGCTCGGCGTGGCCAAGAAGAAAAGAAAACCACCCTAATTGGGCTGTCTTGCTTTGTTGCTGGGCTGAGATGCTACCGAAATGGCTTTCACTTAGGTCAAAGGAGAAACACCAGGTGATGCTGATTCAATATACAGAAATGTTGAAACTAGAGCTGGAGTGTCAGCATCGAAGATGGTGCTTGCCATGCACATAGTCAGCCAGGGTTCTATCCACAGTACCCATTTGGTTTCCCACGCCTGCCAGGAGTCATACCTGAGCACTACTACCAGGTGTGGCCCCAAAACAAAATGGGTGACATGCCCAAAAGACATTTCAACAAAATTCCTATGACAGTACACAAGTCCAAACCACGGGGCTAGAGGGAGCACTCACTCAAGTACTAGTGTACTGTCCACTAGGACATATTGGTGCTTTTTTTTGTTTTGTTTTGTTTTTGGGCCACACCCATTTGACGCTCAGGGGTTACTCCTGGCTATGCGCTCAGAAATCGCCCCTGGCTTGGGGGGACCATATGGGACGCCGGGGGATCGAACCGCGGTCCTTCCTTGGCTAGCGCTTGCAAGGCAGACACCTTACCTCCAGCGCCACCTACCCGGCCCCAGACATATTGGTGCTTTTGGGAAGAAGAGTTAAGTCTGACCATAGCAGGAACCAACTGCACCGAGCTTCGAAACATGCAGCAGAGAAGCAAAAGAGGGCCAGTGAAGTGAGGAGCTTGGATCAAGCCCTCAATGCACAAGGCATAGGCTGAGAAAATAGCCTGAAATGAGGCAGAAACACTGTAGGGCAGTGACAGTGCTGGAGATGCAGCTCAGAGAGAGGTGTGCAGGCCTGGCAGACTGGGAGCCAGGGTTCTATTCCCAACAGTGCCATTAAGGGAGGAAAAGGCTCATATGAGCCATTTCCAGGAGATGAGACAGGAACAGAGGAAAGGTCACCACGAAGGAGGTGACTTGGTGCCTGGAGCAGGAGGAAGACATGAGACACTTTAAAAATGTTCCAGGTGTGGGCCAGAGAGATAGCACAGCGGCGTTTGCCTTGCAAGCAGCCGATCCAGGACCAAAGGTGGTTGGTTCGAATCCCGGTGTCCCATAGGGTCCCCCGTGCCTGCCAGGAGCTATTTCTGAGCAGACAGCCAGGAGTGACCCCTGAGCGCCGCCAGGTGTGGCCCAAAAACCAAAAAAAAAAAAAGTTCCAGGTGGTTCCAGAACCTAAGGGATTTAAAGGGGCCGGAGAGATAGCATGGAGGGTAGGGCATTCGCCTTGCATGCAGAAGGACAGTGGTTTGAATCCTGGCATCCCATACGGTCCCCCGAGCCTGTCAGGAGCGATTTCTGAACATAGAGCCAGGAGGAACCCCTGAACGCGGCTGGATGTGACCCAAAAATCTAAATAAAAAAAAAAAAGGATTTAAAGTGTGTGCTCAGCACTTGGAACCCCAAGCATCAGGCCACGAGTCGCTGAGTGCTCAAGGCAAATACCTGTCTGCTCAGTTCCAGACTTCCGGGCCCAGGTTTTTTTTTAAAAAGTAAAAATCAAAATAAATTGAGGGGCCGAGTGATAGGATAGCTGGAAGGGCACTTGCCTTTCACACAGCTGAGCACCACAGGGTGTGGCCCCAAGCATCATAAAAGTGACTTATTTAGGGGCCGGCGAGGTGGCCCTAGAGGTAAGGTGTCTGCCTTGCAAGCGCTAGCCAAGGAAAGATAGCAACCGTGGTTCAATCCCCTGGAGTCCCATATGGTCCCCCCCAAGCCAGGGGCAATTTCTGAGCGCTTAGCCAGGAGTAATCCCTGAGCATCAAAAGAGTGTGGCCCGAAACCCCCCCCCCCCAAAAAAAAAACCCCAAAATAGTGACTTATTTTAGTGTTTCTATAAAGCAGCCTTCTTTGTTTTGTTGGTTTTGTGCCCTAAGAGTTTGTTCCTGGTTCTGTACTCAGAAGTCACTTCCTGGCAGGCTTAGGGGACCATATGGGAGGGATGCCAGAGATTGAACCAGGGTCAGCTGTGTGCAAGGCAAACGCCCTCCCACTGTGCTATCGCTCTTACCCAAGCAGCTCATTTATCAAAATAAGATCACTCTTTTCAGTTTTGGGACCTCAGTCAGCAGTGCTCAAGGCACTGTGATGGGGTGCTGTGGGTTGAGTCCCATTACCTGCACACAGGCAACGTTTTGCCCACTGGATCTCTCCAGCTCCAGTAGGAGCTCTCAGCACTGAAAGCCAGCTCACCAACCATTAGGCACAGTCTTTTTTTGGGAGGGAGGGGGGCTGACAGCGCTCAGTAATTGTTCCTAGCAAGCTCGGGAGACCATATCATACAGGATGCCGGGACCTGAACCCGGGTCACCTACATGTAAGGCAAACTCCCTGCCACTGTGCTACTGCTCTGGCCCCAGCAGTTATTTCTTGGTGCAAAAGTCCCCAATGCTCAAGAGCAAGTCTGATCTGCCTTACAGAGCTACTGAAGAAAGAACAGCTTACTTACTGCAATCTGTCTTTTATCCGTCTCACCTCTTTTATGATGAAGATCTAAAGAAACCAGTTAAGAAAAGTCAATTTGTTCAGAGCACAGGCTGCTTTTCAGGTACGCAGTACAGTGGGACCAGGTGGCTCAAAGGATACAGGTCAAGTACTCCAGAATGGTCACGTCCCAAATGTAGCCGTAATAGGAATCCATGGCATCATGGCTGATAGACAGACACATAGAGACAGTTAGTCCTAGCCTTTTCCGTCATGAGCAGAAACAACCTCACTGCACTCAAAAGAAAAAAAAAAAACCTGAACTGGGTGCTGAAAGGAGAGAAAGGAGATAGTGATGCATGATAACCCTTCAGTAACTACTGCAAACCATCGTGTCTGTGAGAGAGGGTCTAGGATGGAGGGAAGGAGGGAGGGAGCGAGAAAAGTGGAGAGAAAAAGAAATTATCTGCGAGAGAGAGAGAGAGAGAGAGAGAGAGGAGAGAGAGAGGAGAGAGAGACAGGAGAGAGAGAGAGAGAGAGAGAGAGAGAGAGAGAGAGAGAGAGAGAGAGAGAGAGAGAGAGAGAGAGAGAAAGTTAGTTATCTGCCTCAGAGGCAGGATAGGAGAGAAACTGGGGACACTGGTGAAGGATGTTGGGCTTTATCACTGAAACTCAATGAGGAACAACTTTGTAACTGAAAAAACCCAACTGTATACTGAACCCAACCTTGTAACCATGATGTTTAAATAGAGTCATCAAACACAATCATCCTCCTGAGGGGGCTGGGAGATAGACAAGCAGGGAGGGCGCTCTGCCTTGCACCCAGACAAGCCAGGTCCATTCCCTGCATCCCAGAGTCCCCTGAGCCCCACCAAGAGCACCACAAAGTATGGTCTAACAGCCACCCCTCCACAAGCATCATCACAGTACCTGTTCTGTTCCTGCAGTGACTTAAATGCTGTTTTGTAGTCGATTTCTCTGAGGAACTGACATAAAATTGCCACCTACATACACAGAGATTTGAAAGTGGGTTCATGGAACAAATATTAATAACGAACACTCTCCTATTTAAAAGAAATAATTTTTGGGGGGGTCCAGGTTTACTCCTGGTTCTGTGCTCCAAAATTACTTTTGGTGGGTTTCGGGGGACCACATAGGGGCATGCTGGGATCAAAGCCTGTATGGTCAAATGCAAGGGATTTGTATTATCACTCTGAAATTAGAAGAACTACTTTTCAATAATTCTGTTATTAAGAATACAATAGTTAAGAGTTCTTAGAATACATATTTATGCATTCCACCCGACTTTCACTGAAAACTCTGTTATGCAAGTGTCTTGTCTTTATTGTCTTGTGCACGGCTGACCCAGGTTCCCAGAGGTCCTCTGAACACCACTTGTGGTAAATCCTGAGTGCAGAACCAGGAGTCAGCCTTGAGCACTGACGGGTGTATCCCCTAAACAAACAAATTTAAAAAGTCTGCCCAATATTTTCTTCAGTTAGTGACATAAATTCTAACTTCTAAGTTCTGGGCTAGAGAGAGAGTGCACAGGAGTTAAGGCATTGGCCTGTACGCAGCCTTCCTGAATTAAGTCCCAGCCACCCAGATGGGTTCCCAGTGTGATCCCTGAGCAGAGAGCCAGAAGTAAGCCCTGAGCACAGCATGGTGTGACCCAAACAAACCAAAACACACAGCTCGAAGTCCTAAATTTCCAGTCATTTAGAAGTTCTGATTCCAAATAACAGTTGGTAGCTGAAAAAACTGTTGAAAAGTGCCAAATCCAAATGCCCTGACACTGCGACAGAGCACGCAAATAAACTTGCACAGCTGCCAGCTCACTGTGACAAAAGTTGAGCTGTCGGTCAGATTAACAAAAATACCGATCTATTTTAATTACATGTTCAGGTACACACCATTAAGAGCCTGAGAAACCCGGGCCAGAGAGATAGCACATCCCCGACCCAGTACCTAAGGTGGTTGTTTGAATCTGGGCATGCCATAGGGTCCCCGTGCATGCCCAGGAGCTATTTCAGAGCAGATAGCCAGGAATAACCCCTGAGAGCCGCTGGGTGTGGCCCAAAAAACAAAACCAAAACAAAAAAATAAGAGCCTGAGAAACCAGACAGCAGGGAGGGCGCTGGCCTTGAATGTACTGGCCCCTAGTGCAATCCCTGGCAGGTGGTCCCCTGAGCCCTGTGAGAAGTGGTGCCTAACTAAGCATAGCAGCAGGAGTAAGCACAGCTGGGTATGGCCCCCAAAACAGAAAACAAAAGCATATATTTAAGTAATTATGATCTGGAAAAGCAGAGCTCTTTTCCTAGCTCTGGTGCATGGGAACGTGTGATACTAAACTGACCTGTGTGTGGCAATTCAGCAGAGAGCAGCATTTTATCATCCGCTTTATCACCTGCGAACAACATCAGGTATAAATCCACAGGCCAAAGAGACAAGCAGCAGGCAGAGTGCCTACCTTGCACCAGGTGAATCCAGGTTCAGTTATGGGTGTGGCCCCAAAACAAATCCCTTAATACATCAAGGGTGAAAATAGGTCCAATAGACACAGGTGTCAGTAGTGGGATAGCTGGGGGTGGGTGGGGTGGGATGGGGATGCAGCTGTGGGGGTACATATCTAGGGATACAGACAAGAGGGGGGGCAGGATATAAATGTGTATTTTTGACTCCGGGGTGCCATGACATGAAAACCTACTCTGTCCTTGGGGAACTAGTTCACGAGGCATTTCCCACCTTATTTCAAAAGTCACTCACAAGCATCACATTGAAACCCATGATGTCATGGTACTGGTGCTCTAGAGTGTGGGGGGGGCAGAGGGGAGCAGCAAGGAGGTCGAGTGGGTTCACTAGCGCACAAGAGCAACTTAGGGCTGGGCCTGGGCAAAGGTGTGAACCGGTTACAGGTGTGTCTGGGTGTGTGTGTGTGCATGTGTGCGTGTGTATGTGCGTGCGTGTGTGTCACGCTGAGCTTTGGGGGCAACAGTGGTCGTCTCTCTCTCTCTCTCTGAGCTCTGGTCTCTGGGCCTGAAACTGCATCATGGGGTAAGAAGATCAGCATTTGAGCAGCTCCCTAGAGCAACTCAGGGCTGGGCCTGGGCAAAGGTGTGAACCAATTACAGGTGTGTGTGTGTGTGTGTGTGTGTGTGTGTGTGTGTGTGTGTGTGTGTGTGTGTGTGTGTGTCACACTGAGCTTCGGGGGCAATGTGTGTGTGTGTGTCACACTGTGCTTTGGGGGCAATAGTGGTCTCTGGGCGCGTGTGTGGCGCGCAGGGACAAGCACACAGAAAGGGGGAAGACAGGGTCGGAGTGAAAAGTGGGGAGGGCGTTTGCCTTGTATGCCATGCATCTGGGTTCCGTTCCTGGCATCCCAGATGGTCTCCCAAGGTGCTAGGAGTAATTCATTGTTTTGTTTTGTTTTGTTTTTGGGTCACACCCGGCAGCACTCAGGGTTACTCCTGGCTTTGCACTCAGAAGTCACTCCTGGCAGGCACCTGGGACCATATGGGATCCATCCTGGATCGGCTGCTTGCAAGGCAAACGCCCTACTGCTGTGCTATCTCTCCAGCCCCCATGAGTAATTCATTTCTAAGCACAGAGGCAGGAGTTAACTCCTGAGCGCTGCTGGGCATGGCCTACAAAACCAAACAACAAAAATCAAGAAAGGATGTAGATGGGTGGGCGTACCTGGTCTGTGTAGACATCAGGGGGCACGGCCTTGTTGAAGAAATCTGAGCACACTGCCCCGGCCTGCAGGTAATAGTGGAGGGCGGCCGAATATTGGTTGGTGGCTGTGGAGAGAGACAGAGCCAGAGTGAGAGAGAAGAGGTACTCGCTGGAACAGGGCCTTCTGGGGACACTCAGGGTCACAGGAACTAATAGGGGCCGAATCTTAACACCATCTTGGAAAGAAAAGCACGTTCAAGCCAGAGAGGCAGTCCTGGAAGGAAAGGAAGTTGCCCTGTCCAATCCCCAGCCCCACATAGAGTCCCCTGAGCCCTACCAGGAGTTAAGCTCTGAGGATAAATAGGTGGATCCCAAATGCAAAACAAAACAAAAAACCAACACCTCCACAACAACAACTGCTCCCAACCCAGTGCTTCTCAATTATTTTCTGTCATGCCCCCCTAGAAAGAAGAAAACATTTTTCGCGGCCCCCCGCACGACTGTAAATAGTATCTTTATTTAAAAAAAATACTTTAACCGGGGCCCGGAGAGATAGCACAGCGGTGTTTGCCTTGCAAGCAGCCGATCCAGGACCAAAGGTGGTTTTGGTTCGAACCCCATATGGTCCCCCGTGCCTGCCAGGAGCTATTTCTGAGCAGACAGCCAGGAGTAACCCCTGAGCACCGCTGGGTGTGACCCAAAAAACCAAAAAAAAAAAAAAAAAAAAAAAACTTTAACCTGCAAAACAAAAATATATAAAATAATTTGAGCTGATTTTTTTAAATCAGAGATGATGTCTAGATTAATGGCTACAATGAGCACGTTTTTCGAAGCCGGGTTTGAAGCAACTCTCAGCTCCAGAGACATAAACACGGGGCTTAGCTTGTTATGACAGTGTTTGCCAAGGTCAAACGCGTCCCCCTTTACGGAGCCTCGTGCCCCCCCCCCCAGGACACGCCTCACTATTTGAGAAGCACTGTACAGTGCAGCACAGAAATAGACTGGCTCGTCCAGGGCACGGGAAAACCTTCCACATCACAAAGGAATTCTGGGTTTGTCCAAGACGGTGCTCGGGCGCCCGAAGCGGTTGCACAAACACGACTTCCCAATGACGCACTGGCTCTTCTCCTAGGCCCCAGAAAGCACTACCCTCAGAGCCCAGAAGACAGACAGGACAGGATGGTTAAGGGTCACTCCTGGCAGTGCTTATATGGAACCCAGGGTTGAACTGAGTTTGGCCCACATGCAAGGCAAGTGCTCTTTCTGGTACAGTTTCACCATCTGAGAGAACATTCAGAGGGGCACGACGGGCAAAGGGAGCCACCACAACACTCCGGGACACGAGAGCAAGCCTGTGGGGGACTCGGAACAGGCTCTGCAGTAGGGATCAAGCCCAGCTCCATGCCAGGACAGATCCCAAGCACTCCGAGTAGCACTGCTGCCCGCCAGGAGCAGATCCTTAAGGTGAGGCCTAGAACAGTTTAAAAATAATTGAATCAGGGCCCGGAGAGATAGCACAGCGGCGTCTGCCTTGCAAGCAGCCCATCCAGGACCAAAGGTGGTTGGTTCGAATCCCGGTGTCCCATAGGGTCCCCTGGGCCTGCCAGGAGCTATTTCTGAGCAGACAGCCAGGAGTAACCCCTGAGTACCACCGGGTGTGACCCAAAAACCAAAAACCAAAAAAAAAAAAAAAAATATATCATTGAATCAAAAACTCCCAGATGAAAATGCAGAATATTTTCCTGGTGGGTGATGTCCAACTTATGAGGGGGGAGATGCTGGAAAAGTTCTGGGGCTGGGGTGGAGGCCTGTCAGTCCAGCAAATGGAAGCGTCTGAGAACAAGGTGAGCTGTAAACTATCAGGGCTGGAGCAACAGCATACAGGGTCGGGTGTTTGCCTTGCATGTGGCCAACCTGGGTTCCATCCCCAACATCCCATATAATGCCCCGACCCTGCCAGGAGTGACTCCTGAGTGGAAATCAGGAGTAACCCCTGAGCATCGCCGGGTTTCACCCCAAAACAAAAAGCTGTAATGTATCTTCACTCCTAGAAGCCCCCAAACCTTGGAGCACCCGGCCACGTCCCTACTCACCAAAGTAGATGTCGGCCTGGATAATGAGCCAGGAGTGGTTGTTGGGGTTTCTGCTGAGGGCGAAGCGCACAAGCTCCTTCAGGGTGACTGCCACGGCCTCGAAGTCCACCGACTGCAGGCTAAGGGGATCGTGGTGCTCAGGTTACTGAGTGCTCAGTGGCATGAGGCCCCAACCTCTCCAGCAGAAACGAAGCAGGGCCCACATTTGTGGGCCCTTAACAAATTCTGCACCTTGAGGAGCAGGGCAGGGCAGGGGGACCGGACTTCCCTTGGCACTGGGAACATGAGGGCAATGCTGGGAAGGGCCCAGCGTGGGTTTTCTTGGGCTACCATCAAGGGTCTGGCTGAGGATCCCTCCAAGCAACTTAAGGCTGTGCTCAGCTGGACTTGGAAAGATGTTGCCCTGTAATTACAGCGCCCTGTAATCCAGGCAGCCTTTAACCTGGGGCGCCTCTTGCCTGAAGAACAGTGCACTGGCCCAGGTCACGGTGCTCCCCGGGGCAAGTCGGGGAGTGAGAATAAACAGGTGGCAACGAAGAGTCTAAAAATGGAATCAAAGCACTAGCATGGTGGGGAGGGTGCTTGTCTGCACACAGCTGCCTGGGTCTCATCCCTGACATCCCTTATGGTCCCCCAAGCACTGTCAGGAGTGATTCCTGAGTGCAGAGCCTGAAGTAACCAGAGTGCTGCCGGATGTGGCCCAAAAACTACCGAGTCGATCTTTCAGCCAATGAACCCCAGCACAACATGTAGAAAAAACATTACAAGTATGACAATGGGGAAACAACGCAGGCCAGCACCAAGCATAGAGAATGAAGATGGCAGCTCTGATGACCTGGAAAGTGTCAACCATTGATTTAACCTCTCAGATAAGGAATTTAGAAAAAAAATGTGGAGGATCCCCATAGAAATCAAAGAAAGCACCATGGATCAAGCTGAAAGAACCACAAATAAAAATCAAGAGGATATGAAGATGGAAATAAGAAGTAACAGGACTGAAAAATTCAATGATGAAATGAACACCTCACTGGAAAGCCTTGTAGAAATACATATTAATTATAGAGTCCTGATGGTTGTGGATGGTGATGGAGGGAAGCCTTTCTCTGCCGGCCTGGGCCAGGTGCCTGTGTCCCCTCCAGCAGGCAGGTCTCAGGGTTCAGTTTAAGAGCAAGGGAATGATCCACAGCAGTCATGAGTTTCAGGAGACCAGGTTTTATTACAGTCCATAGCCACCAGGTGTGGCCTTTAATCTAACCTTGTAAGCAGGTTCTCTTCAGCTGCCCTGCCATTCAATCCTGTTTCTTTTTTTTTTTTTTTGGCCACACCGGCGGTGCTCAGGGGTCATTCCTGGCTATCTGCTCAGAAATAGTTCCTGGCTGGGCCCTCAATCCTGTTTCTTAACCCTTCATACAGCCAACCCCTCCTCCAGCTTCTCTTCCTTTCAATTCCTTTTACACCCCTCTGGCAAACCTTTTGTACCCTTCCATAGACCCCTCCCAGATGTGGGCAGGTCTGGCCAAGTAAAATTAGCATTTTGCCCTGGGAAGGGTGACAAGCCTCTACAACAGAGTAACAGCAGCAGAGGACAGAATCAGTAAACTAGAAGATGAGATGCACAGCAACACCATACAAGTGAAGAAATTGCGAAAGAGCCTGAAAACACATGATCAGACAATGGAAAAAATTCTCAAAAAATGTAAACAGACAAAAATAGAAATCTTTGATAAACTCAAAAGAAACAACTTGGAGCTGGAGAGATAGGAGGTAGGGTGTTTGCCTTGCATGCAAAAGGACAGTGGTTCGAATCCCAGCATCCCATATGGTCCCCCGAGCTTGCCAGGAGCGATTTCTGAGCATAGAGCCAGGAGTAACCCCTGAGCGCTGCCGGGTGTAACCCAAAAACCAAAAAAGGAAACAACCTAAGAATCACTGGAGTCCCAAAGACCTAGGAAGAAAATCCCCAGGAAGAATCAACAGTCAAGGACATCATTGCAGAGAAACTCATTAAGCTAAAATCTGCATGCAACCAAATCCTGCATGCCCGAAGAGTACCAGCTTAATGAGACCTGAAGAAAAGCACCCCAAGACACATCCTAGTTACAATGATGAATCCCACAGACAGAGATAGAACACTGAAAACCGCAAGATCAAAAAGGGAAATTACAGGGTCATAGATGGTGCAGCAGCAGGGCGTTTAACTTGCACGAGGCTGACCCAGGACAGACTGTGGTTCGATCCCCTGGTGTCCCCTAAACCAGGAGCAATTTCCAAGCTCATAGCCAGGAGTAACCTCTGAGCATCACTTGGTGTGGCCCAAAATCCCAAAAATAAATAAATAAAAAAAATAAATAAAAAGGACATTCAAAAGAGCATCTTTAAGATTTAAAGCAAACCTGTCACAAGAAACCCTTAAGGCCAGAAGGCAGTGATGTGATATAGTGAATGAAATAAATGCTTTGCCTAGAATACAGCACCCAGCCAGACTCACTTTCAGGTTTGAAAGAAGTACACAGATAAACAGCAGCTCAGAAACTTTACAGACTCAAAACCAGTCTTAAAAGATAAACTGAGGGCCCGGAGAGATAGCACAGCGGCACTTGCCTTGCAAGCAGCCGATCCAGGACCAAAGGTGGTTGGTTCGAATCCCGGTGTCCCATATGGTCCCCGTGCCTGCCAGGAGCTATTTCTGAGCAGACAGCCAGGAGTGACCCCTGAGCAACGCCAGGGTGGCCCAAAAACCAAAAAAAAAAAAAAAAAAAAAAAAAAGATAAACTGAAAGGTCTACTTTTTTTGTTTTGTTTTGTTTTTGGGTCATACCTGGCAACGTTCAGAGGCTACTCCTGGCTCTACGCTCAGAAATTGCTCCTGGCAGGCTCGGGACCATATGGGATGCTGGGATTCGAACCACCAACCTTCTGTATGCAAGGCAAAGGACCTACCTCCATGCTATCTCTCCATCCCCTGAAAGGTCTACTTTAAGACAAGACAGACCAACAGACACCAAACTCCTATATAAAGATGATACTAAATCCCATAACAATTCTCTCTCTCAATGTCAAAGGACTAAATGCACCAATTAAAAGACACAGAGTGGGCCCGGAGAGATAGCACAGCGGCACTTGCCTTGCAAGCAGCCGATCCAGGACCAAAGGTGGTTGGTTCGAATCCCGGTGTTCCATATGGTCCCCCGTGCCTGCCAGGAGCTATTTCTGAGCAGACAGCCAGGAGTAACCCCTGAGCACCGGCCGGGTGTGACCCAAAAACCAAAAAAAAAAAAAAAAAAAAAAAACCAAAACAAAACAAAAACAATAAAAGACACAGAGTGGCGAAATGGATCAAAAAGATGAGTCCAACTTTCTGTTGCCTACAAGAAACACATCTGAATAGTCAGAACAAACATAGACCCAAAAATCAGAAGTTGGAGGACACTCATCCAAGCAAACAACTCCCTTAAAATTGCTGGAGTAGCCATATTAATATCAGATGACACAAACTCTAGACTTAGAAAAGTTATAAGGGATAAAAATGGACATTTTGTAATAATCAAGGGATATGTACAATAGGAAGAAATCATGCTCTTAAACATATATGCACCCAATGAGGGACCAGCAAAATATTTAATACAATTATTGACAAATCTGAAAGACATCAATAACAACACAATAATAGTGGGAGACCTCAACACCGTCCTGTCACCCTTTGATAGGTGAACCAGGCTGAACCCTATAAGAATATACTGGCTCTAAAAGAAGTGGCCTAGTATATATTTATAGGGCACTCCGTTTCCAGAAAACTGGATACACATTCTTCTCTAATGCACCCGGGTCACTTGCCAGGATAGACCACACGCTGGCCAATAAACCTCCATAAAATCAAGAATATAGAAATTGTACAGACTACCTTCTCATATCACAAGGCACTGAAATTAAAAATTAACTACAAAGGGACACAGAAGAAAAACTTTTAACACCTGGAAATTAAACAGCTCACTGCTGAACAACCAGTGTGGGTCAGAGATCAAAAAGTTCCTGGAAAGAAATGCAAATGAAGGCGCAAATTATCAGAATTTGCAGGACACAGCTAAAATGGTACTGAGGAAAATTTATAGCTTTGCAAGCGCACATCAGGAAGAAGAGACCTACATAAAAATTTTAATGACACAGCTTATAAAATTAGAAAATGATCAACGAAAGGAACCAAAAATAAGCAGGCAGAAGGAAATAAAAAGCTTAGAGCAGGGGCTAGAGAGATAGCATGAAAGTAGAACCTTTGCCTTGCATGCAGAAGGACAGTGGTTCAAATCCCAGCGTCCCATATGGACCTCCGAGCCTGCCAGGAGCAATTTCTGAGCATTGAGCCAAGAGTAACCCCTAAGCGCTGCCAGGTGTAACCCCAAAACAAAACAAAACAAAAGAAAAAAGCTTACAGTAGAAATCAGTGAAGTGGAAATCCAAAAAACAATCCGAAAGATCAACAAAAGCAAAAGTTGGTTCTCTGAAAAAATAAACAAGATTGATAAACCACTAACAAAACTCAGAAAGTCGGAGAGAAAGAAACTTAATAAACCAGATTAGAAATGAAATGGGGGAGATCTCTACAGATACTACAGAGATTCAAAGGGTAATCAGAGACTACTTTTAGAAACTCTGCCAGAAAACATGAGAACCTGGTAGAAATGGATAAATTCTTGGACTCATACTTTCTATGTTTGAATCAGGATGATCTAGCATAGCTAAACACATCTGGAAGCAGAGATAAACAGATGGGGTTAGATTATGCTGAGAAGCTTCTATACCTCAAAGGAAATAGTGACTAGAATACAAAGGTCAAATACAAAGGTGGTTTAAATTCTGGCATCCCGTGTGGTCCCCTGTGCCTGCCAGGGGTAGTTTCTGAGTGCAGAGCCAGGAGTAAACCCTGAGCACTGTTGGGTGTGACCCAAAAACAAAAATACAAAAATAAACAAAGAAAAAAAAAGACATCATTGTAATAATAGCCAGAGACAAGAAATGAGGGCTGGAAGGACTGCTCACAATATGAAGCTCACCACAAAGAGTGGTGAGTCCATGACAATGGTAGTGAGTGAGAGAAATAGAATGCCTGTCTTGAATACAGGCAGGGGTAGTGGAGGAGGGATTTGGGGGTATTGGTGGTGGGAAGGTTGCACTGATGAAAGGGGGAATCTTCTTTTTATGACTAACACCCAACTACAAACATGCTTGTCATCATGGTACTTAAAGAAAGATATTATTTAAAAAAATAGAAATGATGAGTCTACATTAGAGAAAACCCTGGAGGATTAATCAGTATGAATACAAAAATAAACAAAAAAACTAAGGAGTCCAAATTTGGGAGGTGAGTGGCTTGGCCCTGTCCCCTCTGGGAGCCCTGGGCCAGAGGCAGGGGAAGATCTTTGCATGCCCAGGCTAGGGAGAGCCTAGTTTCCATTCCAGCTCCTTCTCCGGACACAGCCGGACCCCCTCGACAAGATACACAGCGTTACAGGCTACGCACTGCCACAGGGCTTCTGCCCAACAACTGGACTCGTGGCTACTAAACCATCCAAGAGAAGAGGAAGAATCGACACCATCAGCCGCCTGACTGAGCCAGCCTCTCAGAGGCTCTGGATGGTGAGACGAAAGCAGGAATCCTCTTCCACATCAAACCATTTCTTGTGGGAGGACGATTCGGGCCATGGACCACATCTGGGGCCAGTGTTCGGATAAGGCTGGCATCAAGGGCTAGATTTTTTAACAACCCTCCAAGTAACCCTGCCAGCTTGTGGAGCTTCTTAAAGGGAAGTGTCGATGTAATGACCTTTGCAAGAACCTGAGGCAACTCAGAACAATCGGGGAGGGGTTCTCACAGCAGCACAGGACTTAGAATCCTGGTGAGGAACTATGGCACCCCCAAACAATTCCCAGTCCTTTTTTTTTTTTTGGTTTTTTGTTTTTGGGCCACACCCGGCGGTGCTCAGGAGTTACTCTGGCTGTCTGCTCAGAAATAGCTCCTGGCAGGCACGGGGGACCATATGGGACACCGGGATTCAAATCAACCACCTTAGGTCCTGGATCGGCTACTTGCAAGGCAAACACCGCTGTGCTATCTCTCCGGGCCCACAATTCCCAGTCTTACAAGCAAAGTTTGCAGAGTAATCCAAGCCAAGCAGGATGGACTCCAGCTACCTGCCAGTCTACAACTCAGAATCAGTCGCTGGGCACCGAAACAATAGGACAGTGGGGAAGGCACTTGCATTACACATGGCTGACCTGGGTTCAATCCCTATCATCCCAGATGGTCTCTTGAGCCCCACCAGAAGTTAGCCCAAGTACCGCCAGGTGGGAGCCCCTCCAAAACAAAGAAGCAAAATCCAACACTTCTTACTTGGGGATGGAAGATGGCCAGATAGAAATGTGCTCGGCGGTGATATCGTTCACAATGTCTTCCTATTAAAAAAAAATGCATTAATAGTTTTCGGTTTACCATTCATCATCTTGACAACAGAAGTCTAACCTCTCTTCCTTCCCCAATCACTTTAATAGAATCCGAACCTAGAAGTTCGAGCTCAAAATGGGTTCCAGTCTTGGGGCTGGAGTGGTGACACAAGTGGTAGGGCATCTGCCTTGCATGCACTAACCTACGACGAACTGCGGTTCAATCCTCCTGCGTCCCAGATAGTCTCCCAAGCCAGGAGCGATTTTTGAAAGGATAGCCAGAAGTAACCTCTGAGCATCACCGGGTGTGGTCCAAAAACAAAAACAAAAACAAAACAAAAAAGGGTTCCATGCTCATACCTGAAGCGGTCCTTGTGATGAGGTTTGCTCTTGTAGTGGTCAAATGTTCAGCTTGAGCATGCAGTGGGAGAACATTCTACACATTTTATTTCAAAAAGAAATATTTCAAAAAAGCCTCCAAGGGCTGGAGCTCGAGCTTTGTGTGAGCAGGCCCAGAGAAAGGAGTCGCCCCAAAACAAAGGTACATAATCAAGTGAAAAGAGTTTGAGATTTTTGGGTTTTGGTGATTTTTGGGTGGGGGGAGACTACATGCAGCAGTTCTCAGGGTATATTCCTGGTTCTGCACTCAGGGATCACTCCTGGCAGTCTTGGGGGATCATATGGGAGGATGGAGATGGAATCCAAGTCCTCTGCACTCAGCCCATTGTAAGATTTTTGTTTTCAGTTTGGGGCCACACCAGTGGTCCTTAGGATTATTCCTGGCTCTGTAGTCAGAAATTACTCCTGAGGGGGCTCAGGGAACCGTATGGGATGCAGGGGACTGAACCAGAATGGCTGTATGCAAAGCAAATGCCGTGTGCACTGTGCTAATGCTCAGCCTCGCTGCTTTAAGTTTCTTTCTTTCTTTTTTTTTTTTTTTGGGGGGGGGGCAGACCCTGTGACACGCAGGGGTTACTCCTGGCTATATGCTCAGAGATCGCTCCTGGCTTGAGACTCCAGGGATCAAACAGAAGTCCGTCCTAGATCAGCCACATGAAAAGCAAATGCTCTACTGCTACACTATTTCTCCAGCCCCCACTGTAAGGTTTTTTTTCTTTTTGGTTTTTGGGTCAAACCCACCAGCGCTCAGGGGTTAATCCTGGCTCTATGCTCAGAAATCGCTTCTGGTGATTCTGGGACCATATGGGATGATGGGATTCGAACCACCATCCTTCTGCATGCAAAGCAAACGCTTTACCTCCATGCTATCTCTCTGGCCCAGGTTTTTTTTTTTTTTAAGTGATATACGAACCCGAACATTGTGAAGCTTCACAAAGAGTGATAAAATAATACTCAAAACCAATGGTTCCTAAAAGAAAGAAAAGAGAACAAAAACTTAAATAGCATCAATGAATTGCCAATCTCAAGGATATTAATATTTTCTTCCCAAACGCTTTTTCTTATGCTTTAGAAATTTACCATATGCTTAAATAAAAAAAATTAAAAAAAAATTTACCATACGCTACTGTCTGGAGTACCCAAAGTTCAACTTCACTTTTATGTATTTATTTTTTTTGGGGGGGGGTCACACCCAGCAGTGCTCAGGGCTACTCTTGGCTCTATGCTCAGAAATCTCCCCCGGCAGGCTTGGGGGACCATATGGGATGCTGGGATTCGAACCACCATCCTTCTGTATGCAAGGTAAACACCCTACCGCTATGCTATCTTTCCAGCCCTCAACTTCACTTTAATTACATACAGGACACAAATATTTTTATATTTTACTCTGGTCTATGGTCTTTGAAACTGAATATAGGGATCTTTTGAACCCAGGATTTCCATCCAGCTACTCCAAATGACTGACACTATTCCTTCAAATAATATCTGAAACAATGGTCTGGGGATATGATGCAAATGTGACATCCTGTCAAAATAAAGCAAGTCCTCAAACCTTCGGCCCCATATGGAGTGTTCTTGATGGTTTTAAAAACACCCAACAGTTTGCCACACCTGCTGCTTCCAGACAAGTGGCTCAGCTCCACACTTAATCTTATTATTATTTTTTTTTTTTTGGTTTTTCCGGCCACACCCATTTGATGCTCAGGGGTTACTCCTGGCTAAGGGCTCAGAAATTGCCCCTGGCTTGGGGGGACCATATGGGACGCCGGGGGATCGAACCGCAGTCCTTCCTTGGCTAGCGCTTGCAAGGCAGACACCTTACCTCTAGCGCCACCTCGCCGGCCCCTCCACACCTAATCTTGAACAGAGACAGATTCCGCTGACAACTGAGCCTTCTTGGTATGGGGGTGCAAATTCCCCATTTCTGCCTGAAAGCGCAGCAGCCTGCAATACCTGACACCTCCCAAGAGAAATGAGTAAGTGGCCAAATACACACCTCCAACTTTCACAGTAGTGCCAGCCCAGAGGACCTCAGGAAATCGAAGGGGAAACTGCCATAGGAAGCGCCCAAGCTCAGGGAGTCTAAACAGTAACACTGTCGCTCAACTGGCACCAACCACGGCCCAGGAAATCCTCAGACACTGACAATACTATGGAGCGCTAGTTCCCCTTAAAGTGAAACTTGTTGACCTTCTTTTCAATTACATATGCCTGCGGCAGGCGATAGCAGAGTGGTAAGGTGGAAGGTGGCTCAAATCCCGGCATCCCATATGGTACCCAGAGCCTGCCAGAAGTGACTTCTGAGCGTAGAGCCAGGAGTAACCCAAGTGCTGCCAGGTGTGACAGAACCTCCCCCAAATAAATAAAAGGAAATAATATTTATAAAAAAATTACATTTGCCTTTGTGTTGTAACATATATACAAGTGATACATTTGTTTTTTTTTTTTTTTTTTGGTTTTTGGGCCACACCCGGTAACGCTCAGAGGTTACTCCTGGCTATGTGCTCAGAAGTTGCTCCTGGCTTGGGGGACCATATGGGACACCAGGGGATCGAACCGCGGTCCGTCCAAGGCTAGCGCAGGCAAGGCAGGCACCTTACCTTTAGCGCCACCGCCCGGCCCCGTGATACATTTGTTAATGCCTGCTAAGGGGGCAGGCTCTGGCGGTGACGGGGAGACTGGGACACTGGTGGTGGGATTGGGGTTGGAACATGGAATGCCCAAAACTACTGTATTAGAAAAACTTGGTAAATCAGTGTTTGAATAAAATTTTAGGGACCAGAGAGATAGCACAGCGGTAGGGTGTTTGCCTCGCACGTGGCTAACCCAGGACTGACCTGGGTTCAATCCCAGTGTCCCATATGGTCCCTAAGCCAGGAGCAATTTCTGAGAGCATAGCCAGGAGTAACCCCTGAGCGTCACCCCCAAATAAAATAAAATGTTTTGTTTTTTTTTTTGTTTGTTTGTTTTGTTTTTGGGCCACACCCGTGACGCTCAGGGGTTACTCCTGGCTATGCGCTCAGAAGTCGCTCCTGGCTTGGGGGACCATATGGGACACCGGGGGATTGAACCGCGGTCCATCCAAGGCTAGCGCAGGCAAGGCAGGCACCTTACCTCTAGCGCCACCGCCCGGCCCCAAAATAAATGTTTTAATTAAAAAATAAAAACAACTAATATGGTAATACAAATGAGAAATAAAGTTTTCTGTTCAGATGGCCCATCTCAAAAATGATAGTTGAATGGGAACTGCAGTGAGAGCACAGCAGGGAGGGCATCTGCCTTGCAAGCAATCGACCCCAGTTTGAACCCAGCACCCCACAAGGGCCCTTGAGCACTGCCAGGAATATTCCTGAGCACAGAGCCAAGAGAAAGCTCTCAATATTGTTAGGTCACACACTGCTTTTACCCCGAACAAAGATGGTCCCCAAATTCCTCTTTCCTTCTCACCTATCCCTTTGATCTGTAAAAGTTCACCTGCGTCTCACGGACCCTCCCCTGCATGGTTGAATTTGTACTAGAGAATAAAAAGAAGTTTCAGTTTTGGCTTGGCGGGAGCAGAGACCTTGAGGCAAGAAGCCAACCAGACTCCGTGATTCTTTCCTGACTGCCTTGACTTATTCATTCTTCACGGCGACCCTACTTCAGACCTGGGGCTGGAAATAGTGTGTGGGGTGATTTTTACGAACATTACCGGGTATGGATGGCCCAAAAACAACCAAGCAAAACTCGCTAAAGATAATGGTATTAATAGACCACTTATCGTGTCAGCACATAAGCATCGGCTTTAAGTCATATTCTAGATAAATAAGCGATAGAAACTGGCTTGATTCTTAGGACTTACCCGTAATTTTTTGATGAAGGAAAGCAGCTCACTCCTACAGAAAAAGACAACAGGGGCAGCTTCAATACCATAAACCTGAACTACCTGCCTTGCACAGGGCCCACTGAGGAAGCTCTGAGCACCGCCAGGTGTGGTCTGAACCGCCTCCCATCCTGCTGAAAACCAACATAAAACCATAGGTACTAAGAGTCTTCTAAAAGGAGAGAAATGAAGGGACTCCAGGAGCGTTAAGCCACGATCCATACACAGTGCCCAGCAACCCTCTTTCCCATCCCATCTACTCTCACCGGGTCATGTCTGCAACTCCTGCACCTTGTCTATACTTTCACAGTACATGACGCCCAGTAACCCACTCGTCCACAGCCGCACCCATACAGGACGCCACCAGTGCTCCCCCCCTCGCACCGGTACATGATCCCCAGCGTGCACTCCCGCTGCTTGATGAGGCTGAGGCGGCCATCGCTGCTGCGCTTGTGCTGGCCCGACACACTGCACATCTGCACCACCACGTCCCACAGGTCCTTGGCCGTCCGCCGACTCTCCTTGGGGCCCGGCAGCTCTTTGCACGTGGCGGCCAAGAGCTGCCCGAGCTGGGATGGGAGACAAGGCATCAGCGGGCAGTCCCTGCATCCAGCACCTCTGTCTGTTCATGGGGCACAGGCATATGGGAGGCTGGAGGGGGACGCCACCCCCACCCCAGGCAGCCTCATCTCCTGCACGCTATGGCCCACTTTAGTCCATGATGCATCCAGGGAGCCTCAAATTCTATGTCTCTAGGGAAACCGGAAGAGAAGAAACCCAAGGCTGGGACCACCATGCGCAGACGAGACTGTCCAGACAAACACAGGGACAGGGTAGCCAGGACAAACTGGCAGCAGAAGCCAAGAGGAACGAGGGTGACTTTTCTCTAACACACCAGAGAGCAGGGCCTGGAGTGGTAGCACAGAGGGAAGGGGGTCTGCCCTACATGCGGCCAACCCGGGGCCAATCCCCAGTATCCTGTATGGTTCCCCAAGTCTGTCAGGGGTAAGTCCTGAGTGCAGGGCCAGCATTCTTCAAGAGTCGTCAGGTGTGGCCCAAAACACAAACCAAAAAATAAACCCAGGAGCATCCAGGGTCTCTGTGCCAGTTCTAGAGGTAACACCTGACAGTTCTGGCCACAGCCCAGGCCCACAGTGCTCGAGAGCAGCTCAAAGGGTCCCCTCAGAGCCCTTTTGTACCTGAGGTGCTGGGTAGAATGGGGTGGAGAGCAAACACCTGACATTTGGGATTCATGGAGGCTTCTGGTGACTGGTGTTCAGAAACCTTTATACCGATGCCCCTATAAGGGCTATAAGCCACAGCTTAGGGACCTCTGGGCTGGGGGCAAGTGACAGCTCAGCGGGGAGGGTGCTGGCCTTACTCACAGCTGGCTTTGACTTCCTGCACTGCAGAGGGTTCCCCAAGTAAGTCCAAACTAAGTGAGCACAGAGCCAGGAGTCAGTCCTAAGCACTGCCAGGTGTGGCCGGAAACCCAAATGAAGCAGAAACAGAAGTGAGGGTCTAGATCAAGGATCCACAAACATTTTAAATAGAGGACCAGCTTACTGTTCCTCAAACTGTGGGAGGGCGAGACTATATAGTTTTTAAAATAACTGTGAATAAGAGTGGTCTGCAGGGCCCAGAGAGATAGCACAGCGGCGTTTGCCTTGCAAGCAGCTGATCTAGGACCAAAGGTGGTTGGATTGAATCCTGGTGTCCCATAGGGTCCCCCGTGCCTGCCAGGAGCTATTTCTGAGCAGACAGCCAGGAGTCACCCCTGAGCACCGCTGGGTGTGGCCCAAAAACCAAAAAAAAAAAAAAAAAATGAGTGGTCTGCAGGCAGCAGTTTGAGGACCACTTGCCCTAGACAGAGAGGAGGAGCCAAGACACAGAGAGGAGGGAAGTTGGAGAGTGGGTGCACATCCCACACATGCGCATTGAGGCCCTGGATGAGTTGGCTGCTAAACAGGACAGGCAGCAGCGGCAAAAACAACCGACAGGGGGCCGGAGAGATAGCATGGAGGTAAGGCGTTTGCCTTTCATGCAGAAGGTCATCAGTTTGAATCCCGGCGTCCCATATGGTCCCCCGAGCCTGCCAGGAGCGATTTCTGAGCGTGGAGCCAGGAGTAACCCCTGAGCACTGCCGGGTGTGACCAAAAAAAAACCAACAACAACCGACAGGCCAGAAAAATGTCCTTAGACGCATGTGGCCTGTGGGCCATAGTTTGATCAAAGTTTGATTAATGTTGGGACTGGAGTGATAGCGTGGTATGGCATTTGCCTTGCACAAGGCTGACCCAGGAAGTGCCTATGCCTTGGTTCGATTCCCGGCGTCCCATATGGTCCCCCAAGTCAGGAGCGATTTCTGAGCCCATAGCCAGGAGTAACCTGAGCGTCACCGGGTATGGCCCAAAAACAAAAAACAAACAAACAAAAAGGGCTTTAATGAGTTCAAGCAAGAAATGTCTACCAAGTAAATACATTTTGTTCATACTTAAGAATAAATACTAAGGGGACAGGAGCGATGGCATAGCAGGGAGGGTGTTGCCTTGTACGTGGTTGACATGGGTTTGATTCCCGGTATCCCCAAGAGTGCCAGAGCCAAACCAAGAGTGATCCCCGAGGCAGAGCCAGGAACGAACCCCGAGTGAGACCCAAAACAAAAATAAATAGCACCCAAACCATCAGACCCAGTAATCTGACCATTAAACTGCCAACTCTAGGTGTGGTCTGGGTGGAGCAGAGCTGGGGTGGGATCTCCTGGCAACACAGGGCGACCCTCCTGGGATGGCACCCCGTTACCTTCACATATGGGTTGCTCTGTAGAAGGAAGGCTGGGACCTGCAGCGTGAGGTACTCGCTCTCCCTCCAGTTGAGCATGAAAGCCACACACTCTTCGGCAATCACTTGGCGCAGGGGGATGTCTAGAGCAGAGGGCCTGGGGTGAGGGCCAGAGCAGGCAGCCCCGCAGAGGAAGCAGCACCAAGGTTTCAGCTTCTGCTCTGGAGGGCGGAAGGTTCCCAAAACAGACTCCTACAGTACCCAGACAAAGATCCGAAACAGGCAGGCCGGAATGACGGCAAAGTGGATAGGGCATTTGCCTTGCAGAAGGCTGACCCAGGTTCAATTCCTGGCATCCCACAGGGTCCCCCAGCCTGCCAGGAGTAATTTCCAGGTGTGCCCAACCCAACCCCCCAAAAAACCAAGAAAATCCATAAAACAAAAGTGCCTGCTGGCAGAGCTGGGCTTGGGAAGCCCAGAAACAGCACTAGGAGGCTCCTGCAGGGAAGCCCACCTTGCTCAGGAAAACGCACTCATGAGCTCCAGCGACCCCTCAGAGGTTCTCCCAAAGGGATCCCACCCTGTGCAGGACATACAGGCTATAGGAACAGCCAGCTCCTCCAGGACAGCCCTGGAGGTGGAAGGGTGCAGGCAGAGGTCCAGTGGGGGTGCACACACACACTCACACTACAGACATACACACATTCATCCACCTTACCAGGAAGCCGCATCTCCAGGTACCCGCGTACCCTGCTGCTGAGCTCAGGGGGCGGCCGTTCTCCTACTGGGGCCGCCTCATGAGCATGGATGTCCAAGAGCAACAGCTCGTTGAGTGTGACCTGGCGCAGCTTGGGTGAGAACTCAGTGACCAGCTCTAGGCAGGCAGTGAAGAGCTGCTTGGCGTGCGTGAAGTCCTAGGGAGCAGAGAGTACAGGGAGCCCATTCCTCTGCCAGCTCGAAAGGAAGCAAGGCTTCCACTCCCCTCACTCAGTTCTCTTCTGGACTATTAATTCTGGTAAATTTGGCCACCTTCTTCCCAGGGCACTCAGCCCCTAGGGGGCCGAAAGGTCCTTTACACTCGGCTCTTCTCCTTCCACCTTTACCAACGCATCAGGAGACACACACAGTAACTTCCTCCTCTCTGGATTTCTATGTATCTTGGTTTGCTTGTTTCCTTTGGGGTCCACATCCGAGGTTGCTCAGGGGATACTCCCGACTCTACATTCAGAATCGCTCCTGGCAGTGCTCAGGGGATCATAATGGATGCTGGGGATTAAAGATAGTGTGCAAGGCAAATGTCCCCCCTCCCCCCCACTGTGCTATGGTTCGGCCCCGAGATACATGAAACAGCAGTACCTACATTGTACAGGGTGTGAAAGAAAAAGAAACAAGTCAGCTTTCTAAGGCCCTTTCCTGCCTGTGGCTGGTTCTAAAATCTGACACACAGCAAATTCAGTATCACAACTTCTCATTAAAAGTGAGAAAGCCACACTCCCAGTAGCAGCTATCACCATGCTGGGGACTCACCTTCACAGCGCTGCAGTGTAGACCTTTGGCCATAAGGATGTAGACCAAGTCTCGGGTTAAGTTGTCTTTGATTCCCAGAATAACACAGCTGTACACAGCAGGGACTTCCCACTAGAAGGAAAAAGACATCTAGGTATGCATACATGAGGAACGGCTTCGTGCAGGGGGTGCGGGCCTGGCCTTGGCACCGTGGAGTTCCCAGAACCCCACCATGGGTGAGCCCTAACCACAGAGCCCGGAGTTATCCCTGAGTCCCTCCAGGTATAGTTCAAACAACAAACAAACAAACAAATTACAAACTGCAGGCTTCCCTATTACTATTAAAAAGCAAACACACCAAAAAAAATAAACAAAAAACAAAACAACACAATGGGGCCAGAGAGATAGCATGGAGGTAAGGCGTTTGCCTTGCATGAAGGAGGACAGTGGTTCAAATCCTGGCATCCCATATGGTCCCCTGTGCCTGCCAGAGGCGATTTCTGAGCATAGAGCCAGGAGTAACCCCTGAGTGCTGCCAGGTGTGACCCAAAAACCAAAAAAAAAAAAAAAAGACACAAAAATACATGCAGGAGGTCCAGGTTGAACCCCTGGGAAACTTGTGAGTCCCTGGGTTCCCAATCATACTGGGAGAGATCCTGATACGTCAGCAAGAGCCAGGAGTCACCCCCAAATATCGCCAGCTATGGCCCTAGACCAGTGCTTTGAAATTCATGCATCTGTGGGTTGCACAAGTAACAGCCCAATGGGCCAGGGGCAGCTCAGGGGACTCGCTCAGCCTTGGCATGGGGGGAGCTTGGATGCAGGCCTGGCTCAGAGCTGGAAAGAGCCGCCATACCAGCAGGGGTAGACCCAAACCAATAAAATAAAGTAGCAACAGTCCCTGTACTTCCACTTATGGATACACATAAGAACATTCAAGGAAACAGTAACTCAGGGTCAAAAGTTACTGATTTGGCTGGAGCAATAGCACAGTGGTAGAGTGGTAGGGCGTTTGCCTTGCATGCTGACAACCCAGGACGGACCTGGGGTCAATCTCCAGCATCCCATATGGTCGGTCCCCTGAGCCTGCTAGGAGCAATTTGTTTGTTTGTTTGTTTGTTTTTGGTTTTTGGGTCACACCCATTTGACGCTCAGGTATTACTCCTGGCTATGTGCTCAGAAATCGCCCCTGGCGTGGGGGGACCATATGGGACGCCAGGGGATTGAACCTCGGTCCGTCCTACGCTAGTGCTTGCAAGGCAGACACCTTCCCAGCCCCGCTAGGAGCGATTTCTAAGCACAGAGCCAGGAGTAACCCCTGAGCACTGCTAGGTGCCCTCCTCCCCCAGTTACTGATTTAATAGCCTGTTCTAAATTGGGTATTTTCTCTCTCCACTGATACTTAAAAGTGCACCCAATATCAAATGAGGCTCCTAAAACTGGACAAAAGGGTCCTACTTAGAAAGATCAGCCAAAGGCCACAGCGACAACACAGCAGAGAGGGTGCTTGCCTTACATGCATGAGGCTGCCCCGGTTTGATCCCTGGTCCCCTATAGTCCTGAGTACAGAGCCAAGAGTAACTCCTGAAGACAACTGAATATGGTTCCCCCAAGGAGAGGAAAAAAACTCTGACACATTCTACTGCATTATATTAAAATGGGACTAGAGATAGTACAGTGCAGAGGGCACATGCTGTGCATGTGGCCAACCTGGGTTTGGTCCCTGGCATCCCACAAGATACCATGCATATTGCCAGGAGTGATCCCTGAGTACAGAGCCAGGAGTAACCCCAGAACACTGGTGGTGTGGCTCAAAAACAAACAATTTATTAGAGGGCCAGAGCGAAGGTATAGCAGGGAAAGGACTGGCCATGCATGTGGCAAACCCAGGTTTAATCTTAGGCCCCACATACAGGATTCCATGGGCCTGCTAGGAGTGATCCCCAAGTACAGAGCCACGAGTCAGCCCTGAGCACTGCTGGAAAGTGAACCCCTGCCCAAACAACAAACACACTAGACGAGAGAGACAATGCTCTCACCTGAGAAGGTGCCTCACCTTGCTGGACACAGTCCAGAACTGGCGCTCTGACGTCATCCCATGCAACTCGATGAGAATCTGTCGGATCCGCCAGGGATCCACCGACAAGATCAGCTGATGTTCTAGCTGGCCAATGTTGACACTCGCAGAGGCTACAAGGGATTTCAGAGGTTTGCATTGCACCAAGGTCTGTCTGGACAGACCCAGTGTCCCTAGGCATGGTACTGAGGAACACGAGCGAGGATGTCTGAAGACCATAAGTAAAAAGCAATGGCACCATGCTATCTGAGTCATTCGCAGAAAAACAATCTGGATCCTGCATGCAGTTATGCAATGAAAACGGAAGCAAAGGTAAAAATCTTTTCAGGAGGGGTGAGAGCAACAACACAGTAGGGAGGGTGTTTGTCTTGCACATAGCCAAACCGGGTTTGATCCCTGGCATCCCACAGGCTCCTCAATCCTGCCAGGAGTAATTCTGGAGCACAGAGAAAGAGCACACAGAACCCAAGTGCCCCCCCAAACTAAAACAAAACAAATATTTTCACAAAAGCGGTTCATGAAAGATCCTAGCGAGATTCACAAGTCCATTCCCGAATAAAAAAGCTCCCCCCTCAAAAAAAGAAAAGAAAAGAAAAAGGCCTCCCCTTAGTAAAATGCTATCAAAGCACATATTAAAGCTCCAATTGTGGGGCCAGAGAGATAGCATGGAGGTAAGGCGTTTGCCTTTCATGCAGGAGGTCATCGGTTCGAATCCCGGCGCCCCATATGGTCCCCCGTGCCTGCCAGGAGCAATTTCTGAGCCTGGAGCCAGGAATAACCCCTGAGCACTGCCGGGTGTGACCCAAAAACCAAAAAAATAAAATAAAATAAAATAAAAATAAAGCTCCAATTGTATTATTTGGGGGCTGTATCTGGCCATATGCAGGAGATAAATGCTGTGCTCAGCGGTCAATCCTGATATGGGCTGGAGACCCTGTGGGATGTGGAGCATCCGTGAGCAGCTGCTCGGTATGGCTCCAAGAACAAAAACAAAAACAAAAACAAAAAAACAAATAAAACTAAATTAAAAACAAACAGGGGCCAAAGCGGTAACATAGGTGGTGGGGCGTTCGCCTTGCACACGGCAGACCCAGGGCTGATCCAGGGCTGACCCAGGACAGACCTTGGTTTGATCCCCCGGTGTCCCATATGGTTCCCCAAGCCAGAAGCAATTTCTGAGTGCAGAGCCAGGAGAAACCCCTGAGCATCACTGGGTGTGGTCCCAAAACCGGAAAAAAATACTCACACAAATAGGACCAGACCAATAGCACAGCAGGCAAGGTATTTACTCTGCACACATGCAACCTGCGTTTGATCTCCAGCATCCCTCAGTTCCTCGAGCCTGCCAGAAAGTCAGTTCTGAGCATAGAGCAAGGAGTGACCCTTGAGCACCATCAAGTATAGCCCCTGAACCAAAAAACAAGACCAAACAAAAAACCCAAAAAAACCCGTATACAAAGGCAAATAAATCACCCAACAAACAAGGCAAACAGCCACGTGAGCAGAGAGCACATGAGGGAGGGGAAAGACACCAAGAGAAGGAGGAATGCGTGGCACAGGGCCCGGGGGGTAGGACCCTGAGACTCACCTGGGATGTCATAGAAGGGCGTGACGGGCCTGACACACAGGCTGATGTGGGGGCTACGCTTCCTCATACCCTCAAGCAGCAGCTTCCGCTCCTCATCGCTCAGTAGCATGATGAAGAGCTCATGGGAGGAGATCATGAAAACGTACTGCAGGTCCTCGAGGCTCAGACACACGTTCCTAGGGTGGACAGCGCAAGAGTGCAGGAGATAGGCCCCCTCACGACGGGGCCTGCTTATGAAGGGGGCACAGTGGCCTTAGAGGGGTCCCTGTTGACCATGGGATGGCCAAGTCACAACACTCATGAGTAACTGGAATCAAAGCACAGTGGGGAGGGCTTTTGCCTGGCATGGGGCCCACCCAGGTTTGATCCCAGGTATCCTAATATCTTCCAAGCACCACCAGAAATAATTTCTTTTTTCTTTTCTTTTTGGCCACAACCGGTGACGCTCAGGGGTTATGCCTGGCTCTTGGTTTGGGGGACCATATGGGACACTGAGTGATGGAACCCCGGTCCGTCGTAGGTTAGCATGAGCAAGGCACACACCCTTCCACTTAAACTACTGCTCTGGCCCCCAGAAATAATTTCTGTATACAGAATCAAGAGTGAGCCCAAAGCACTGCCAGATATGGTCCCCCCAAACAAAACCACTAGGACTCCAAAAGCCGAGCTGAGCAAAACTTATTGGCAACCAGAGATCACTAGCTGGAAGCAGAAGTGGGCTAGACTCACAAGCTCAGAGCATGGATTTTCTCCCCCAACACTCACGGGCAAAGGAAGAAGGCACTTACTTGAGGAAAGCTGCCATGTTTTCTTTTACAGAATCAGAGGCTTTCTCTACATTTATGGATCTTGAACATACCTATGGGGTTTGGATGATGAGTGCTTTAGAATGATCTCCTGTCCCTCTCCCTCTCCCTCTCCTCCTCCCTCTTCTCTCCCTTCACCCCCCTCATCTTTGGTTTCAAAGCCACCCAATTTTCAAGTACATTCAATGCTCACACTGCATTAGACAATTGAAAATGGGGTTTGACAGAAAGCAGGGCTGGGATGGGGTGGTGAGGCACTTGATAAGCAGCCAACCCCGGTTCCATCCAGGCACCATACAAGATGCCCAGAGCAGCACTGGGCATGACCCAATACCACCCTGGCCCTCCAAGATAACGGGTCTTTTAAAAGGAAAGGAAAGGAGAGGTCAGAGAGACACTACAGTGGGGAAGGCGCTGGCTAGCCTTGTACATGGTCAACCCCAATGCCATTCCTGATGCATTCTGATGGTTCCCCAAGCATTACCAGGAGTAAGTCCTGGGCATCGTAGGGAAGGGGCCCTAAAACCAAACCAAAACACCAATGATGGGACTCTCAGCTGCATCCACACAGCAGTTTCCTGCTTAGGTTCGACCCAGGCTACGAGGGACATCAAAATAGCCAGATGAAGAGAATCTCAGGGGACATCGGGGTGGTGCCGTACCTCAAGGAGGAAGTCGATTTTCTCTTTGTTGGGGCTGAGGAGAAGCTGGGTGAACTGGACACTGATGGTGCCGCCTTCCACCACAGCCCGCACCGTATTGCAGGTGCAGAGCTTAAAGCAGATCTCATCGAGGGCTTCGTGTCTGTGGGGAACCAAGTCCATGCCCCACTGCCTTCCATAGACCCAACACCCAGCGGGACAGTCACCTAGACTCTGTTAACTGAGGACCTGCTTCTTGCTGGGTGGGAAGATTCTCGGCTACTGGAGCGCCCTGGGGGCTGCTAAATCCCAGGATAGGAAAGGGAGACAAGAGGCTGGGAAGAGAGCCCAGCTGGGCCCTGCAAGGGGAAGACCAGGGGCTCTCCACAACCCTTAAAGCCTTCTGAAGCCCTGAGCTCGGCCGTGACAGACCCAATGCTGGTGTAGCCCTAGCAGGACGGCACATAGAGCTGGAGGTCGGGGTCATCAGATTCCTCTTTGGCCCCATCTCTCCACACTGTGTCAGAGTGAGAGGGTCCTGCCTGCATCTACTCACCCCTGCTGAGCTTTCTGGAAGAGCTCCCTGAGCACTGAATGGCGGAATTGGGCAGGCAGGCTGAAGGTCAGGTTGTCTTCCATGAAAATCTGCACCACTTCCTAGGAAAGCCACCAGGGAACCGCATGTTCCAGACTCATACCAAAGTTCCTGCACATACAGGAGCCCTCCCGTGCAAAACACACCATCACCCCCACAGGAACCCCTTTCTTTTTTTTGTTTTGTTTTTTCTTTGGGTCACACCGGCAGAGCTCGGGGTTACTCCTGGCTCTATGCTCAGAAATTACTTCTGGCTCTACGCTCAGAAATCGCTCTTGGCAGGCTCGGGGGACCATATGGGATGCCGGGATTCGAACCACCGTCCTTCTGCATGAAAGGCAAACGCCTTACCTCCATGCTTTCTCTCTAGCCCAGGCACCCCTTTCTTTTTTCTTTTTTTTTTTTTTGGGGGGGGGGCCACACCCAGCGTTGCTCAGGGGTTACTCCTGGCTGTCTGCTCAGAAATAGCTCCTGGCAGGCACGGGGCACCATATGGGACACCGGGATTCGAACCAACCACCTTTGGTCCTGGATTGGCTGCTTGCAAGGCAAACACTGCTGTGCTATCTCTCCGGGCCCCCTTTCTAACTGCTCAAAGCAGACCCCCCTGACTGACTTGACAGCAGCCCTGTCCCATGGTCATAGGGAAGGGGAGAGAGAGAGAGAGAGAGAGAGAGAGAGAGAGAGAGAGAGAGAGAGAGAGAGAGAGGCCTTGCAAGCAGCCGATCCAGGACCAAAGGTGGTTGGTTCGAATCCCGGTGTCCCATATGGTCCCCCGTGCCTGCCAGGAGCTATTTCAGAGTAGACAGCCAGGAGTAACCCCTGAGCATCGCCGGGTATGGTCAAAAACAAAAACCAAAAAAAAAAAAAAAAGAAGAAGCAACTCAGCCATGTGAGCAGAGAACACCGCAGGCATTCTCATTGCCTTGGCCACCACAGGAGGGCGCCAAACTGCCTTTGGTTTGGGGGCTAGAACACTAGCGGAGCGGGGAGGGTTCTGGTCAACCTGGGTTCAATCTCTAGCTTCCCATAGGGTCCCGGAAATACCACTAGGAGTGATCCCTGAGAGCAAGGAGGAAGTGCTACATATTGGCGGGTGTGGCCTCCCCCAAGACAAACTTTGTTGTAAAGGGCCGGCACAGGCTTCTGGGGCCACTCCTGGGAAAAGGGACACCAGGGCCTCAGCCACAGAGCTCAGAGACCAGGAAAGCTCAGTCCGCTCAAGCCCTGAGGCATCTTGGGAGCAGCAAATACAAATTCTTTAGCCTTGAGCCAGCAGCAAAAAATATCCCGCTGGGTGGGAAATGCTCAAAAGGCTTCAGAGCATCTTTTTTTTGCTGCTGGCCTCTGGGCATCCCCCTGGGTGCTCCAAGGTCCTTCCCAGCACTGTTCAGGGGAACCATGAGACACTGCGGATCGACTTGAGATTCTCTCATACAGGAAGGTCTCAGAAACTCCACTGGGGAGAGAGTTGCTAATTCTAAGGCAGGGGTCTCAAACTCGCGGCCCACGGGCCATTTGCGGCCCTCTGTACAACATTTTGTGGCCCGCGGCCAGTCTTCAAATATCGCAGTATTCGCGATTATTCGCTTACCGAATAATAGCAATAAAAATCACATTAGTGGGCCCAGAGAGATAGCACAGCGACGTTTGCCTTGCAAGCAGCCGATCCTGGACCAAAGGTGGTTGGTTCGAATCTCGGTGTCCCATGTGGTCCCCCGTGCCTGCCAGGAGCTATTTCTGAGCAGACAGCCAGGAGGAACCCCTGAGCGCCACCGGGTGTGACCCAAAAACCAAAAAAAAAAAAAAAAAAAAAAAAAATCACATTAGTAAGAAAAAATTGCATTAAACATTCGCACACCCCGAGCAGTTCTGTTCGGGGTATGCAAATGTTTAATGCGATTTTTTGCGATTTTTTATTGCGAATATTTGGTAAGCGAAATCTCTTATGCGGCCCTGCCTCACCCCAACTTTGCCTCCTGCAGCCCCCAGGTAAATTGAGTTTGAGAGCCCTGTTCTAAGGGAAGGGAGATAATAATGCAGGGTGGCACTAAGTAGCTCGCTTTGCAGAGCAGCTGGCCCCTGCTCCACACTAAATAAGGTCACCATTGGGTGTGACTCAAGCTCAGCACCCCCTGAAAATTTAAACGGGGGGCCAGAGAGATGGCACAGCGGTAGAGCGTTTGCCTTGCACACGGTCCCAGGAGGGACCTTGGTTCAATCTCTGGCATCCTATATGGTCTCCCAAGCCAGGAGCTATTTCTGAGCACAGAGCCAGGAGTAACCTCTGAGCGTCACCTGGTGTGGCACACAATCAAAAAAAAATTTTTTAAATAGGGGCCAGAAAACACAAGAGAAAGGCGACTGTCCTGTATGCAGCGGACCCCAGCTCAATCCTGGACCACATACAAGACCCAAGCAGAACTGGAGTAAATTCCAAACATTTCTGGGTGTGGTACAAGGAAGGAAGGAGGGTGAAGGGAGAAGGGGTAGGAAGAACGGAGGAGGGGCAGGCAGGAAAGGAGTCGGAATGGCCAATGGGCAGGCTGGCGCAGAGAGCTCCCTGAACCCGAGGTCATCCTTACCTGATAGTTGGCCGAGCGCAAGCACGCATGGACCTGGCTGTAGGGCGTCACTGGTTGGGCAGAGTCATCCAGGGGAACCAACACGTTGCATGCTTGGCAGTAGCCAGCGAGCCGCTTCTCGTCGATGGGGCAGTGCAGGGACAAGGAGCCTAACTGGAAGGGAATGAAAAGTTACAGGCCACAGATGTCACAGGAGGCGGGAGACACTCGGCACAAACTAGGAGCCCCTAAGAAAAACCCTGGGAGTGAAAGCGGGGAAGCAATAGGCAACATGCAAGAAAAACACCGCCGGCTGCCAGAGTGGTGAGCGTAGTCAACAGGAAAGGAGATATCCAGCTTATGGTCCTTGGAACCACATTTCCTTCTTCTTTTTTTTTTTTTTTTTTTTTTTTTTTGGTTTTTCGGCTACACGCAGTGGTGCTCAGGGGTTACTCCTGGCTATCTGCTCAGAAATAGCTCCTGGCAGGCATGGGGGACCATATGAGACACCGGGATTCGAACCAACCACCTTTTGGTTCTGGATCGGCTGCTTGCAAGGCAAATGCCACTGTGCTATCTCTCCGGCCCCTGGAACCACATTTTCCGCCTCTCCTCATGGCTTTCTGAGCAGTTTTCACTCCATGAAAACTAAAGTGCTTCACTGGTACAAAAAGAGGGGCTATCCAGGCTGGAGAGAACATAGGGGTTAAGGGGTTTGGGGCTCGGAGTGGCCCAAAAACTGAAAAAGGAAAAAAAAAAAAGGAAGAAAATACTATTTCCTTATGGAGCCAGCAGAGATGGGCAGCCTGGACAGTCACTGCCCAGTTTACCTCGGCTACCAGCTCTTTGGTCCTGAAGAACTTGTCTCGGGCGCTGTGGTAGGCAGTGGGGTTGGCAGAGCCGTGCTGGAAGTAGGCAGCCCCCAGATCGAAGCACACCTGTGGCAGACAGAGGAGGTTCAGGATTTGGTTGGCCCAGCAGGAAAGGTGCCACTTCACAGATGCTCGTGCTCATACACACGTACAGAGGCACCCAGGCGGGAAACCCATGTCTGGCGACAGCCGGGACGCAGCCCGAATGTCAGCAGCAAACATGACGCCTGGGGAGGCCACAGGATTTTGAAAGCCAGGCTTATCTAACAGCAGCTGACCAGGGTTTGACCTGCAGCATACCATAAGGGCCCTTGAGAGTCAGCCCTGAACACAGCCGTGTGGGACCCAAAACCCAAAAGAGAACAACAGGTATGTAGCTATAGCACAATGGGGAGAACATTTACCTTGCACAAGGCTGACCTGGTTTCGATTCCAGGCATCCCGTACACACACACACACACACACACACACACACGCACGCACGCGTGCGAAAACCTGCCAGTGAAATGGGAAACCTGCAGCCCTCACCCCACAGGAACTAATTCTGACCCAGCACCTAGGACCAGGGCGACGGGCTGACGGCAAACCAGACCAAATAGGACCCCAGAACTCCCTGCTAAGACCCTAGCGCCACAACCCGAGCCCCACACCTGGCAGTGCAGCTCCTGTGCTCGGACCCGCAGGCCAGCTGTGGAACTCTCCGTCTCCCCATTCACCGTGCCCGGCTCCACGGCTAGCAGATCCAGTGTCCGCATCGTGTGCACGTACAGGTCCTTGTCCAGCTTCAGAGCTGCCTCCAGCACCAAAAGCGAATCAGCAGCTTGTTCCTTCAGCTGCGGAAGCATCGGGATACAAAGGAGGGAGGCCCGTGTCTTGGGCAGCTGCGGGACTTGGATGAGTCACACAAGCCACAGGCAGCCACGAAGGACACCCCCGCACCCTAGAAACGGACACGTTCAGTCCCAGGACACTGTTCTGTGGCTGTAGGTGGCAGGACAGTCCAGGAAAGTTCTTGCGGGGTAGGAGACGCCTTGTGGGCAGGAGACTCGGCTCAGTCTCTAAACCACAGCCCCTGAGTACAGCAGTGGGGTGTGGCACACAAAGCACCAGAGTATGACCCCAAAAAACAAATAAGTTTCTGTTTATTTTTGGGACACACCCAGCAGTGCTCAGGAGTTACTCCTACTCCTGGCTCTGCACACAGAAATCACTTCTGGTTGGGGCCAGAGAGATAGCATAGCCGCGTTTGCCTTGCAAGCAGCCGATCCAGGACCAAAGGTGGTTGGTTCGAATCCCGGTGTCCCATATGGTCCCCCGTGCCTGCCAGGAGCTATTTCTGAGCAGACAGCCAGGAGTGACCACTGAGCACTGCCGGGTGTGGCCCAAAAACCAAAAACCAAAAAAAAAAAAAAAAAAAAAAAGAAATCACTTCTGGTTGGGGCCAGAGTGATAGCGGGTAGGGGGGTTTGCCTTGAAGAGGGCCGACCTAGGTTTTATTCCCGGCATCCCGTATGGTCCCGAGCCTGCCAGGAGAGATTTCTGAGTGCAGAGCCAGGAGTAATCCCTGAGCACCATGAGGGGTAGCCCCCAAACCAAAATCAAATAAAGCACAGCACTCTTGGCAAGCTTGGGGGATCCTATGGGACGCCAGGGATCGAACCCAGGTCAAGTGTGTTCAAGGCAAATGCCTTATCTTCTATCACTCCGACCTATAACAAGATTTTAAAACCAAAAGTAAAAGTTACTCTGGGGTCAGAACGATAGGATATGGGGAAGGCATTGACTTCCATGCGGCCAATTCAGGTTCGAGCTCCTGGACTCCACAGGGTCCCTGAGAACTGTCCCCCTGAGAACTGCCAGAAATCGTCTCCAAATACTGTTGGACATGGTTCAAAAGAAATCAAGAGAAGGGCCGGCGCAGTGGCGCTAGAGGTAAGGTGTCTGCCTTGCCAGCGCTAGCCTAGGACGGACCACGGTTCGATCCCCCGGCATCCCATATGGTCCCCCAAGCCAGGAGCGACTTCTGAGGCATAGCCAGGAGTAACCCCTGAGCGTCACCAGGTGTGGCCCAAAACTCAAAAAAGAAAAAAAAGAATTACAAAGTTATTTTTGGGGCCGGAGTGATAGCATGGAGGTAAGGCGTTTGCCTTTCATGCAGGAGGTCATCGGTTCGAATCCCGGTGTCCCATATGGTCCCCCCGTGCCTGCCAGGAGCAATTTCTGAGCCTGGAGCCAGAAATAACCCCTGAGCACTGCCAGATGTGACCCAAAAACCACACACACACACACACACACACACACACACAGAAAAAAAAAGAAAGAAAAGAAATCAAGAGAAAAACCCAAGAATATTACTATGCTATATCTGAACAGGAAATATTCGAATCCTGCCAACGCTTAGAGCCCAGACAAGAACATCAACTAAATAGGCTTTCACAGTGTATGGAAAAGAATGGAAACGTGGCCATTGAGGACACTCACCACCTTCAGAATATTCTCTGTCAGCTCCTTCTCCTGGTGCATCTGAGTCAGACTGAAAGAGACGACGGGAGAGGACCCAATGGGAAGGACTGAAAACTGAACATTGAAGAGCATCACTTGAACTTGTCTGAACGTTCCTGAAGGGACTGCAAGACTAGGTCGACGTGGAGAACGGATGGACAAAGCTTCTGTTCCATGTCCAAGTTCTCCAACTCCAGGTAATATTTGGCAAAGGACGAATGAGATGTTCAAATGATGAAAAGAAAGTGCCAGCAAGATAACACAAGAGGTAGGGTGTTTGCCTTGCACACGGCTGACCTGGGTTCGATCTCCAGCATCCCATCTGGTGGCTGACCTTGCCAGAAGTAATGTCTGAGTGCAGAGCCAGGAGTAACCCCTGAGCATCAGTGGGTTTGGCCCCCAAACCAAATAATGAATAAAACTAAAATCGAGGTTCAGGGTTCAGAGACATAGCACAGTGGGGAGAGCATTTGCCTTGTACACAGTGAACCTAGGCTCAATCCCCGGCATCTCTTAGGGTTCCCCAGCACCACCCAGCCTAATTTCTGAGCTCAAAGCCAGGAGTAACCCGAGTATCACAGAGTATAATCCCCAAACCAAAAGAAATGACTAAAACAGAGGTTCAGGGCCAGTGAGAGACCAAATGGTTCGAGCACACACTTTGCGTATGAGACCCAGGTTTGATACTTGATACTTCCTGCAAAGTCCCTGAGCACTGAACAAGGAGAAGCCCCTCAAAACCATGGGTTATGACCCAAATACCCCCCAAAGGTCAATAAAAATGAAGTTATCCCCAAATTAGGATTTGAGCTTCCACAGTCCCAATTGTTCCACTAGTGGGAATCTACCCCAAGGTCACAAAAGCAGAATGCGGAAAAGGCACCTGCACTCCAGTGTTCATTGCAGCACTGTTCACAGCAGTCAAAATCTAGACATAACCGGGCCCGGAGAGATAGCACAGCAGTGTTTGCCTTGCAAGCAGCCAATCCAGGACCAAAGGTGGTTGGTTCGAATCCCGGTGTCCCATATGGTCCCCCATGCCTGCCAGGAGCTATTTCTGAGCAGACGGCCAGGAGTAACCCCTGAGCACCACCAGGTGTGGCCCAAAAAACAAACAAACAAAAAATGAAAACAAAAACAAAAACAAAATCTAGACATAACCAAAGTGCCCAAGAACAGGTGAGTGACTAGAGAAACCATGGTGCGTCTGTCTACACAACGGAATACTTCCGGGCTGTAAGGAAAGATGAAGCCATGTAATGTGCTGCTGTGTGCATGGACCTGAAGAGTAAAGCTGAGTGAAGTTAGTTGGAGGGAGCGGGACAGACACAGAATAATCTCGCTCCTAGGCAGGATAACAAGACATAATAGGGAAATAATAAATGCTCAGGAGCCGGAGCCGTGGCACAGTGTTAAGGGGTTTGCCTCACACGTGGCTGACCCAGGAGAGACCGAAGTTTAATCCCTCGGCGTCCCATATGGTCCCCCAAGCCAGGAGCTATTTCTGAGTGCCTAGCCAGGAGTAACCCCTGAGCGTCACTGGGTGTGGCCCAAAATCCAAAAATAAATAAAATTAAAAAATAAATGCTCAGGGGGCTGGAGAGATAGCATGCAGGGCAGGTAAAGGCATTTGCCTTGCATGCAGAAGGTCAGTGGTTCGAATACCAGCATCCCATATGGTTCCCCAAGCCTGCCAGGAGCGATTTCTGAGCGTAGAACCAGGAGTAACCCCTGAGCATTGCCAGGTGTGACCCACAAAAAAAAAAAAAACATGCTCAGAGACAACAGAAACAAAGAAAGGCAGAAGTGGGGTTCAGCGGGGAACTTGTCTATAAGGGCGAAGGAGAAAAGGTCAATGAAAAACCCACATGACTGCAGTGAAGATGTGGTCACTATGGAGGAGACAGAGAACTGAAAGGAGGGAAGGTGTCAGCCACAGAGGCAGGCCAGGGGCAGAGGGACACTGGTGGCATGATTAATAACTCTGGAACTTTGGCACTCAGGGTGACTCTATTTCCAAGAAATGTCCTGGGGCTGCAGCCGTGGCGCTAGAGGTAAGGCATCTGCCTTGCCAGCACTAGCCTAGGACGAACAGGGGTTCGATTCCTGGCGTCCCATATGGTCCCCCAAGCCAGGAGCGATTTCTGAGCGCATAGCCAGGAGGAACCCTTCAGTTTCATCAGGCATGGCCCAAAAAACAAAAAAATAAAAACAAATGTTCTTTTTTAAATAGGCAAACTTTTATCCAGACACTACTGTCAGTGGCGGGCACGAAACTGAGTTAATAGGATGGAGGCAAGGGTGGATCCAGCCCCTGCAGCAACGACCCAAGAACCATAATCCACTCGGATGGAGGGCACGATGCCCAGGATGGGGCCTGGTGCCTCTGCTCCCAGTCACCCCGACACTCCCAGCTCACCAACAACGTAAAGGAACAAATCTGCTGAGCGAGGGACTGGGGCACTTACACGCTTAACTGCGGGGGTCCCGGCTTCACCTGCCGGACTGGGAAACTGCTCTGGACAATCGTCCGGATCGCCCTGGAGACCAGACAAGAGTCAGTCCTGTACCCACATCTCGGACCCAGAACCCTCTGCCCATCTCTTCCCCCATCTGACTATCTCCTCCCCGTTCTAACCATCTCATCCTGACCCATCTCCAACCCCTTTGTGTCCTCACTAGCACCACCTCCGGGAGTCCTAGCTCACTGACCAGCGGTTATAGAGCAGGATGGCCATGGCCGTGGTAGGTGGCAGCGCGGCCAGGTCCATGTCCACATGCTTGGTGCCTGGCGGGACTTTGCTGACACACAGGAGCTCATTGAGGAGCATGTTCAAGACCGGAACTGACAGGCTGAAGTGAAGAAACAAAGGGGGGTTCAGAGCAGCTGCAACCTGGGAGAGCTGCGGGGGTCCCTGTGGAGAATCGCTGCTGAAGGACCGGACCTGCAAGGCCGCCTCCTTCTTCCCCCAAGGCCAAGTCCTGCAGGGCATACACGTCCCTTCCACAATATCCAGGATGATTGACTGGGAGCAAGAGCACCTGTTATTGGAATATCATGAGACAGTTCACGCATGTTGGTAGGGGAATAGTGAGGCCTTTCTTGACTCGGCCCAATGGGGCTGAAGGCTGCATGGTGTTGGCGGAGACATTCCCAAAGCAGTCGGATGAGGTCAAGACCTGAGTGCCACTGAATGTGACCCAAAACACACACTTATACACCCCTCACACAATAAATCCTTCCCCATCTATTTCAAAATATCGTCCTAAAAAGATTGAC